>NC_140939.1:15798841-15983841 GCF_014529385.1 Adiantum capillus-veneris
TCAGCTATCTTTTCTGATGTTGATAGTAAGCCACCTGCCTTGCGGCGTAAATACAAGCGTAATCCACTTATCTCTCTCCATATAGAGGATGCACTATTTGTAGAAATTTGCATCGAGCTGGGGATGAGGCCTTCATTCTTGCATCCTATCAGCCTTTAGTCTATCCATAACTCCTTAACTTTTATCTCCATGCTGATCGTCCTTAAAAGGTTGGCAACAGGTTGATCATCAAACTTACTCTGAATGTTGGCATTACCCATCTCTAAGTCTATGACACTACCAATAGAGTCTTTCTCGGCTGCCAAGCCTGTGAAACAATATCCAACTCCAAACCTTCGTTCATACTTACCTCTTTGTTATGGTCCTCTAGTAAAATTTCCTTGATGCAAGATTCCTTCAGCTGGCTACATTGTTCCTGGTCCATGATGGTGCACATGCTTTTGTTTTCAAAGCCCTCCCCTTTGCTTGATATGTTGTCTGTCTTCTGCAAAGCCTTGCTGGCAGGTTGGTTTTCCTCTTCTCTTGTGTCTTCTATGCTCTTTGCATTCCTCTTACTTTGACGACGCTTGATCAACACTTTACACCTTCTTACCCTTATTGCCCAATGTTGGCGATTGATCGCTTTGGTGTCTACTTCATCCAAGGTTAGAGATGTACTAACATTTGTAACACGATTTTCTTGACTTACCTCCCTCACTAGGGTAGCATCTTTTGATTCTTTAATCTCTTGTTCCACTGCTTCAGTCCTTTGATCATCGCCTTTCACAGGCTCCACTTTTCCTTCGTCGCTCAGCACGTGCGGGGTGATGGACACGTGTCTCACTACTCCTAGCCTTTTAGCTAGCAGCAGTTGCAGGTAATTACCGTAGCCGGCGCATTGCATGAACTCCACTCCATTCAGTTGTAACTCCTCTCCAGTGCACTGGGTCTCACCCGTGGTGGAGAGTTTCTTTAGGATGAGCTGTACGGGGAGATAAGGAAGACCCTCTACCCGTCCTCCAAAACAACGAGAGTAGTAGCTCAACCACTCCTCCTTAGGGCATGGAAACCTGCTTACCACTTTTTCTTCAAGATTGTCGAAATGGACTGGCAGTACTCGCATGCACCGTGCAACTTCGTCTTCTTCGTGGATCATGAAGCATTACTTTATCTAGTAAACAAACCTTGCAACACGGGAAGAATTGTTCTCTAGTTTATACTACTGTTTGAGTTTGAGTTAACGGTTGTAGTAAGAAAGGGGATCACACACCAAAGAGCAGATCATCTTTCAAGACTATTTCATGGGGAAGCACCTGAGGGTGTCGATGATTTCCTTCCTGATTCATATTTGTTTAACATGGAAATGGTGCCGCGATGGAGCCAAGAGGCCATTCCTCTATTCACAATTGGCTCATTACAAATAGAAACACAACCATCAATTATCCATCAAACACGAAATCTCCAGCTTTTAGCAGGACGGTTGTACAAACACGTTAAGGATGGGATACTGAGACTTTGTGTACAGCTCAAAGATACCACCTACTACCTCAAACAAGCTCATATAAAAAATACAGGATTTCACACTCGTGAAACACAGACAGGCCAACGGCTATAGAGACTGGGCTTCTACTAGCCAAACATGGAACACAGTGTCCATACATATGTAAAATCCTGTGATAGTTGTATAATGCAACCCCTAGTGGAACATGCCACCATGTTTTGCATAGTACAAGCACCTAAATGGAGTTCTCACATCGTTGAGTACTTAAAAAACAAAACCTTTCCAATAGAATGGGGCAAAGCAAGAATGAGAGCTATTGAAGAAGAGGCCAAACACTATCTGTTCATTGCCAACCAACTGTATAGGCATGGGAAAGGACAAACAACTACGGCTGTCTATTATAGAAAGCGAATATCATGTTATCCTAGATCAAGCACACTCAGGACAGTCAGGGAGACACTTCTCTGCTGATAAAACGACAAGGCTCGTGCTACACTCAGGCATATGGTGGCCAACCCTGTTTATGGATGTAGAGACATACATCAAACAATGTGATGAATGTCAATGCACAAAACCACCCTAAAGAAGAGATGAAATGCTACTGAGGCCAATGATGGGCATACATGCTTTTTCCAAATGGGGCATTGACTTCATTGGTCCCATCATACCTCCAGGATACAGGACTCATGCACAATGCATCAGCATAGCAACAAACTACATGATGAAATGGGTGGAAGCAAAAGCAACCCAAAAAAATGATGCAAGAACTACAACTCAGTTCCTTTTCAAAAACGTATTTACGAGAAATGGACTACCAATTGAAATAGTGAGTGATAGGGGAACATAATTTTTGAATGACGTCATTGAAAGCCTCCTTGAAGAATTCATGGTGGTCCATCACAAATCGGCACCCTATCACCCGCAAACTAATGGGCAGGTAGAGAGTACCAACAAAACCCTTTGCACTGTGCTCACCAAGATAGTCAGCGACTCAAGAAATGATTGGGATCAAAAGCTACACACAGCCTTATGGGCTTACCAAGTAGCTTTTAAAAATTCCATTGAAACAACTTCTTTTAACCTGGTATTCGGGATTACTGCGATCCTACCATTGGAATTCCTAATCAAATCCCTAAGAGTGGCAACACAATTAGGATGGACGGGCCATGAGCTATCGGAGAGACTAGACACCCTAGAACAATTAGATGAAACTAGACTTATAGCGATAGCTGGGATATATGCTGATAGAAAACAAATGAAATCTTTTCATGATCAACATGTAATTGAAAAGGAGTTCCAAAAAGGGGATTATGTTCGCATGTATACCCTCAAACATCACTCCAAAAAACTCAAAAAGCGAGGAATGGGGCCTTTTGTAATACATGCTATATCACAAAGTGGTGCCATCAAGCTTGCACATTAGCAGGAGAGGAGATGGCTAATTGGACGAGTGGAGGTAGATTAAAGAAATATCTTCTTTCGCTGACACTAGAAGAACTCGCAACACTCCATGAAACAGCTCAATGCAAACGTCAAGCACAGGACATTCGGGAACAAGCACAACAGGAATCCAAACTCAGAATATTAAAACGCAAAGAACAAGAAAACTTCCAAAGGAAAGCACAACAAGACATTGCTATTGAGAATGCTCCGATAGCATCCATACAAACGGAAGCTACATGGTTAGGAGGAATGGATGTACATATTCATTTACAACTTGCCGACGACACCACCGAAAGAGCGTTAGTGGACACAGAGGCTAGAGCTAATGTGGTTAACTACTCCACTTTCAGAAAAATCACGGAGTAACCTCTAATGCCCAACACTATGGTGTTCAAAGTAGCAAACAAAGGCACTATGGACACTCTGGGCCACATAAATTTACCAATCACCATTGATGGAACCGTTTATCCACATCAATTTCATGTGGTCAAAGATCAACATCTTTACGAAGCAGTTATTCTAGGAGTGTCGTGGATGCACACTTATCAAGACACACTAAACTGGCAGGACAACACTTTACTCCTTGGACATGAGGGCCAATCTTTCACCACACCATTCATAAAAATGGACCATGTATGCGAACCTCTACCATCGCCACATGCACCAGCTCACCGATACTCCAACACCATGGTCAAGAAAATATGGGTTAATAAATCAATCATGGAAACCAAGCCTAGGAAATTGTGGATACCTAAATGACAAACCAATACATGTGAGCCTACATTGCCTATACAGAAATCAAACCACCACAAATTGCCCACCGTTGTTGTCACATGGTCTAACTCAATGGACCACTATCTTCGACATCCAAACATAGTCAAATGGGTATGGCAACCACAACAACCTCCCCTTCACGATGCCTCTTCTAGAAAATCCAAACCTAAGCAATTTCAATGGCAACCCAAACAATGTCAAAAAGAAACCCAACCGTCATCATTAGAACTCTTACAGGTCACAATCAAACATAGAGCATGTCTTCTCCAATTACTATTTTTTGGACCATGCAGCTTCCAGGGAGCCTCGCCACCAACAGCCACTGAACATATTGTTCATCACCAATCTCTTGCATAGCATTTTGTTTCCCCATGCATATCCTCCATCAACATCATAGAACCATACTATACGGCTATGCATAGACACACACTTTATTCCCAAGCACTCTTACACATGTTCATCGGGGACGACTCACTCTAGGAAGGGGGGAAATGGGGCAGGATTATCATTTGTATATACTATTATTATCATCTTACTTATTTTCTTTTCTTTTCGTTTCCTTTCCTTTTCTTTAAAAAACACATAACAAGTTTTTCGGAGCCCGACAGACTCTTAGTTGGCATAATCATGACCCATATCATCACCATCTAATACCAGAATAAGAGTATGTATATAAGGGAGGCGACACTAATTTTGGCTTATTTTTGGCTGACTAATAATCATTGTAAATAATTTTCTTTTACAAAAAAGTAAAAAATGATAGATAATCAACAACAAATTGATAAGTCGAGCCAGGAAAGTCAGAATTGACTTTTGAAAGCAAACACCGAAACATCAAAGTGAGAACTTCGAACATGGCAAATATTGGAAGATTCAACACAAGATGAATTTTGAGCCAACTTCTGAAGGATCAAAACTACAGATCAAACGCCATTTGTAAACCGAGTGGCAAATGACCAATGGTTCGAACTGTAGGTGATATGAACAACAAGATATGATCAATGAAGGTAAGTATAACTAGGGCACTCCGGGTAGACTCAGAACATTTAGTCAAATGGGGCAACATAAGTTCATTTGCATTCAGAGAGAAAGAGAGAGCCACAGGAGCATACAGTTTCCGGAGTTGCCTCTACCCACTGCGACCACCTCGGTGGATCTTAGTACACCAAATTTGATAGGTATGATCATTAACCTTGCAAGAGCATGTGTGTATCCCATACTGCATCAACAGTGCCAAAACAATAGATCAAAGCAATACAAAGGTCACAAAATCGGCAAACTAACAGGGCCAATGGGAAGTCCAAAACCCATTAAAAACTAGAAATATTTCTTCACTAGACCCCAACTAACTGATAGAATCAGCCAAGGTAAAAACAACAGAAAAACATGGTGGAACATGGATTGCGATCCATGTTCCCTAAACCCTAAAATCATGGAAATTCCAACAGGAGCAACAATAGAGGGTCAGGAATAAACTCCTATGACTGTCTTTTCAAAATGCATCCCAACATGGATTGCGATCCATGTCCCTTTTTGCCAAAATCAAGATAAAAGTGGCTCACTAGCTGGACAATGTACAAATAGTACTAGTGTTGCAAAATGATCATTAAAAGTTCTCTAAAGATCATCAAAACCTCCTGGATTGCTACTTTCATTCTGCAAATGGTCTTTTGGTCATTTTCACAGAAAAACGGGTGGAATCCAAGAAAAAACCTCAAGAGAGGACAAAGACTGGGATGCGAGCAAGACCTATAAAGAATGGCTAAAGATAAAGTCCTGATAATTTTTCAAATTAATACTAAGGTCAATTGTGAGACTTTACACTCTCCTCGGAGCCTATCAACAAGCAATTGTAACCTAAGGATGGTGGTAGGATCAAAACTAAGCAAAAGTTTACTTGCAAAATGGTGAAAATTGCAGGATCTAGTTTGTCTTATCAAAGGAATTCAATATATGGTGGAATTTGCCAAGGAACGAGGCAAAGCTATGAACTACACACCTAAATCATCAGAAATCAAAACAATGATAGATCACTGGCAAAACATGAGTCCAAAAAGTGGTTGCCAGAAACAGATATGGTCAAAACGGAAAAAGCATGGCCATAAACTGAAAAATGGGGCAAACTAAGGAAAAACATGTCCAAAGTTGAAAAAATTTCACCAGTGTACTAGGAAAACCTATGGGAACAAATGTGCACAAGAATTGTATCAAATGTTTGTCTAACATGGATCGCAATCCATATACCTTTTTGTCCAATATAAGCAAAAACCATGCCATCTGATTTAGTATGTTCAAGAAAGCCAATCCATGGAGTTCCCAACCATTTAAATCCCAAAATCCACGTTAAAAAGCCAAAAATCTCTAAATCTGCAAATGGTTAAAAATTTAGCCCAAGTGTCAAACCATTGATCTAAATCCCAAAAATTTTGGACCAAGGCATAATCTAGAGATGAACCCTACCAGATGGTATTATCAGATTTCCAAAATGTTGCCTAACATGGATCACAATCCATGTACCTTTAGCCCTAGATTGAGAAAAAATTGCTAAGTAGCATCTCTATATGCCCAGGGACAACTTTCGAAAGTTAGAATTTTCAAATGCTTCGGAACATGGATCACGATCCATGTTCCTTTTTGCCAAAATTCATCTGTCACATTACAGTCTTGTGCCTATAGTAATCCTAGATGCACTGGTGAAATTTGGTCAAATTTGGAGTAGTGTTGACAAAGTTATGCGCATTTTTTCATTCTATGGTCAAGTTTACACTTTCCGACAATTTTTTATCAATGGCTAAAACCTATTTTCACGTGCTAAAATTGGCAACAAGATGCCTCCAAGGAAAGCACAAAGGGAGTAGAATGCGGCACCTTATGAGATAATCGATATCTCATCAAAAGGGAAAGCTCACCTCACCGAACAGTTACTTGAAGCAATTTCGGTGAACATCTTCATCGGAAGGTTTCAAGCAGCAGAGAGAGAAATTGTAAAGGTCACAATGTTTCCACACAAAATGTGGACTTTGCATCAAAAACCAGAAGTGCAAGCAGGGGGCAGGTGCCTACATCTAGACAACTTCTTACGACTACCTCCTTGGGGAGCAGACTTCAGACGAGCTCATGAGCTCATAAGTTCAATTTAGTACAATGGGGAAGCAACTCTGATAGACAAGGATGGGGCAGTCGTCAAGGTAAAGATCACAGTAGAAATTATCAATGAAGCTCTCCAACTGTCGCAAGGGATGCACAATCTATTGCAGAAGGTGAAGGCAATAGACAATGATAAAGCCTTTTTGAAGCAATGAGGCCACAAGCTGACATATCAAGACCTAATCTACTCACAAATTCAACTACCATTGTGCCTTATATCCCAACATTTCAAGGTGCAGAAGACGCCCAGATATACCGAACCTTTGTTGCATATGGCAGTGGTAATGGCGATGGGGTTGGTTGAAGGCAGGGTGGTCAGTTGCGACTTTGGAAACTATCTTCTTGACACTATTGTGGAAGAAAACTTGAAGGGGAGTCAACGAAGTAAAGCTTACATGAAAGGGGGACCAATGCTCACACGTATAGCCTATTAAGCACTGGGAATGATAAAGGATCTACCACCTGCCGAAGCGCAGATAGATCTGATCCATAGATCCAAAAGAGTTGTAAGACCAGTGGCAGGACCTTCTACATGGCCAAAACTAGAAGTCAAACAGACAAGGCAAAGTGCACCGCTAAAGGATTCTAACAGTGAGAAGACCGAGTCAGATGCTTGAAGTAGCCAGGAAGAGGGGTCCCACCCAAGAGACACTCCTTTGGAGTAGTAGTCTTTAGACAAGGAGCAAGACAGTCTTTACATACTTGGATATACTCAGTTGAAGAAAAAGGCTGCGCACTTGGACAATGAAAGAAGCTCAGGCATTGAGGGAAAAGCTCCGCCAACAAAAGCAAGATCAACATCAAACCCAAGGAACAGAAGTGGATGATGGAAAAGAAGAGGATGAAGATGAAAATATTACGTTGCTACGCAGGCAAACAGAGGCTTTGGAAATGCTCAAGCAACAGAAGAGGCAGGAAGATGAAGAAAAATGGGAGATTTCTAGTGCCACGCGGCAACGCATTTAGAATGAGCTCAAGAGAAGGCAAAAAGAAGAATCAAAGAATCCACGCGTCAATGATCTCAAATCATCCGATGAATCTAGTCAAAGAGGAAAGTCACGTGCAAGGAGAGGAAGAGCACGACATACAGGACCAACAAAGTCAAGACCTTGGTTCTCCCAAGGATTCTGAGCCACTTCCAGAGACTTTGGAGAATGAGAAAGGAGAAAGTGCAGGATTGACGGAGCAAGGGGCGGAGGAAAAGCAGAAGGAACACAAAACGGATCAAGAAACGAAGTTCACACAAAGAAAGCCTACCACAACCTCTAATGCTCTAAAAGATTTGAAACAAAGAGAAAGGGAAGCTAAGGTGGCTGACCAATCGCATCAGGGCCAAAAAAACCAGCATAGGACAAGATGGCCACGCTCACAAGCGGCCATGGAGGAAGGAGCGGAGTTAGTCAAATCCTTTGACATTGACACTCACTTAGAGAAGATCAAGCTACAATTTCAATGTCAAAGGGCTCTTTAAAATCTAAGAGACCTGGGTTAGAAGATAACAAGAAGGAAGCTTCTAGAATGGCGGCACAATCTTTGTTGTTAAAGCAACAAATCAAAGCACCAAAGAAGTCACAATCGGAGTTTCACAGAGAACAAGAGAATGCAGGGTACTATTACAACGAAGTGAAACAATTCAACAAGGCAAACTCCGCATTGCAGATTGTGCAGCAACACCGTGAGGAGAAGCTAATCAGAGAAAGAGAACAAAATGAGAAGCTACAAGGATCCTATGTGGTGACTAGCAGATCTCTCACTCGTCTCCTGGCCATACAAGAGACCCCCTCCTCCTCAACGACGACTTCAGGATCTACTTCCTTGAGCCAAGAAATCAAAGATTTGAAAGAAGCCCTTAAACAAGAGAGATATGATAGATAGATCATGACAGCAGGTCATAGGGCCCTACAACACACCAAGGATGAGGAAATCAACGAATTAAAAAGGCAACTGGCTGAGGCAAGAGGAGAATCAGCAACTATGAGAGCAGGTCAGCCAAAATATCACCAGGTCCCAGGGGAATTTGAGCAGGGAGGAGGATTCAAACAATCAACGTTTGAAGCTCATCAAACAGAGGTACTCACTACCACCATTGGAAAAGGCACGTAGGAATCTGTAGATCCAGCCACAACATCCACTTTGGAGTTCACAAGGGATGAAATTCAGCGCTGGATCTCAGAAGTAAAGGACCCTTTACACAAGGCATCTATGCAATATGAATTGAAGGTGCTGGAATCAGCTTCCCTCCTCATGATCGCTCTAGATGAGGTAGTAAAAAATAACAGGCACGATATGATCGCACTTCCATTGATGCGGCAAGAAGTTGGATTATGGCAGCAAAAGATGCTCCCCGAACTTGAACCAAATAGCAAAGGGGACTATAGAGAGGTTCGTGTTACGACCCTTCAGATTCAGACCATCCTCGACAATCAGCCCCTCTGGCCAAAAAAATGGTTCGATCAGGGACCAACTAGTGAAACATATCAAAGAAACTCTCCCCAGCATATGAGGATCCACCCCACTTACTGTCCCATCAACAGATGGCGATCCTGGGATAGTTTTTACATTTGGCAAAGCAAAAGAGCAGCAGTGCTAAACTACCCGGTAATTACAAAGCCTCTCAAAAACAACCCACCATCCGAGCATTACACGAATCAAACTCTAAAAGGGGTAATCAACATGATGAAGGAGATCCAGATCTCGCCTACCAGATGCTTGTAAAGATTTCCAAAATGCCTATCACATGCATTACAGCTTTTCGTGATATCGAAGAAGAGAGCATCCCTAGTAAGTTTTTGTCGAAGGTACGCGGGGCATTTGCTGGAATATGGAGACAAAAATCCCAAGCAGGAATGTCATCATGGGATTGTACGCAAGAGTCATGTTTCTTCCCTCTCATTACATGCAAACATTTGAAGAGGCTTGCATGATAGGCTTCTTCGAAGTGGACTCTTCCATATTCAACCCAATGACAAAAGATCTCCCAGTCCCCCACATCGCCTACCAAAGTATTCTCAGTAATAATCCCTTTAGAGAGCTGACCACCAAAGTCGAGATTGAAGCACGAGCTCAGAAATTCAGAAATCTCACTGCAATGCTCGAAAGAATGCAGTAGACTCGCTCACAGACAGCTTGCACGAGGACGTGCAATGAATAGGAAGGGGGGAATGTTTGGTGGATACAGGAATATATAGGCGTTTGCACACGAAACCCTGTAAACACTCTATTGTTCCGAAGAAAGCCATGTAATTCAACCTAGGATAAGTTGTAACCATGATGTAATTAGAAAATACCCTCTTTACTTCTCTGAGTCTACACCCTTGTAAGAGGCCGGATGGTCATGGGAAAGCCCCCTTAACTTGAAGAATCAAAGACTTGCACTGTGGAGGCCTTTTCCTGCTACAACTTGTAATCAGAATTTCTCTTGAGGTTAAAATGCATTGATTTTGAGGTTAAAATAGTTGTCAAATGTGTATGTGTGGAGGGGAAAATTTTGTGGGTACCTTCCCTAGCTGTAAAAAGGACCTAAGGTCAAATGCCTTGGGTGCCTGTTGTATGAAATAGACGAGAGCGATGGTGAGATCTTGCAGGGCAGTTCCGCGAGGGAGAAGGGGAGATGAAGACATCACGGGTGTTGCTCCCCAGGCCACGAGCGCGTGATGAGAAATTGTCAGAGGTCCTCTACGACCCCAAAAATTATGGCCTCATCGATTGCACCTGTCTTCCCCTCCTAGGGTGCTTGCCCACGGCCACAATCCTCGACTTTGACCTCGATCTCGTCTTTTGCTAAGCGGCCATGCTCGCCTCCAATCTCCTTTTCCCCTTTTTTTGCATGAGCAAGCAAGATTGGTCCCATGCCCTCATGTCCAAAATAGCCTTGCTCTGATACTAGTGTAGGACCTTGGGAACTACCGTGTCCGAATTCTCCTCGCGACCTCCTTTTTATAGCCTCCTGGCCCTAGGATCCCTTCTCCATTGGGTAGCCGGTGGCCCTTGGCAAGGTCCTTGACCTCCAGGGTGGCCCTTGGCCTGACAATGTCAAATAAATTGTGTTTGTCACAATACTTTATGTGCCACTCTATATACTTACAAACACCACATATTCATATAGCTTATATCCAGCAGATGTTTTTATATATGATGTATACATTACATACTAGAATCCACATACAATTTTGTAGACATGGTATTAAAGAATCCTTCTTTTAGTTAAATAGTGATTCTCATAAAAACTTTGTAGTGTTTTCTTTATGAAATATACCCATGGGGCGAGTCACACACTATGTAAGCTGGTAGAAATTTGTTATGATTTTTCCTTGGTATTTTCTACCTTTTGCTTGGTTGAGCTCTTGCTTGAGGTTGAAGCCATGTTTATTGAATTCATTGTGGCAATGTAGTCATCACTCAAGAGAGGACCGTGTTTGACAGTTCCATGTGTTGTACGCTCACCAAAGGATCCAATTTACATGTCTTTGAAATTTCCATGTGTTGTATGCTCACCAGAGTCTATAATGTAAACTCTAGATATGACACTTTAATGGGAGGATTACAAGCATTTGGTTTTAGATTCACGATGTATGGACTCATGTTTATGAGTCAATTTTGGGGCAACTTGGTTCCAAATAGTGTATATAGTTAAGAATGACAAGGTGTCGTTAACAAGTCTATTATAGTAAACTAGATGCACTCTTTGCTATTTCAACTAAGCTTTGAGTTTAGTTCATAGCCACTATCTCCGGTTGTACAAGTTGTGCTTCGTCTAGGGGGGTCCACAATAAAAACTTCCTATTACATTAGTTCAACATTAGGGATTTGGTTTTCTATATGTTATCCCATTTTTATATACAAAACAGTGTTAAAATTAAAATAAATGACATTGGAAAAAATCTATTCAAAGCAAAAAGGTTTTATAAATAGTTCTTGAACGCACTCAATTTACAGATTTCACATATAGTTGACCCCCCCCCCCCGCCCGCCCCCCCTCCTGGACACAATTCCATTCTCTAGCACCAATCTTTCCACATCCAGGAGGATTGCTTTGCCTTCGTAGCAAGGACACTTTTATGTCGTTGAGCTTACCAATTTAGTGCTAACAAAGTTTTCAATTCTAACCCAATAGCTTACAAGGTTCACTAAAATCTTTTGCGGTGCCTTGCTTGTTAACTATTGATTAACCTAGTACGTAATAAAAGTGAGCACGGGAAAATAATAGATAGTGGATCAAGGAAGCAGGCATTGATACCAGTTGAAAATTTTGGAAAGATTATGGCGGGTAATACTTGTGACATTTTATGTCTAGAGAGAGAGAGAGAATGTCAAATGGAAAAAGAGAGAGAATAAATGCACGACTTGGATGCCTAAAGGTACAAAAATTCTAATATTTTTCCTATTCATATTAACCCTTTAGGGACTAGTTACATGAGACATTCTAAGAGGTGACTCAACACAATTTTTGGGTTTGACATACCATAGGTCTCGGAGAAAATGGTGGAGCTAGGTCTTCCACTAGGGTTGCCTACAAGAACCATGCAATATGGGACATCCGCACCCATGGGCCGAGCATTGTGAGGATCGTTTGTTCATACGATCAGATCTTGGGATGCCTTGCTTATTAACTATTGATTAGCCTAGTGTGTAATGATAGTAAGCATGGGGAAGTTAATAGATGGTGGACCAAGAAAGCAGGCATTGATGCTAGTTGAGAAATTTGGAAATCTTAAAGCGGGTAATACTTGAAACATTTTATGGAGAGAGAGAGAGAGAGAGAGAGAGAGAGAGAGAGAGAGAGAGAATGTGAGATGGAAAAAAAGAGAGAATAAATGCACGACCTGGATTCCTAAAGGTATAAAATTTCCGCTAGTTACATGAGACATTATAGGAGGTACTGAGCACAATTTTTGGGTTAGACATAGCATAGGTCTCGGAGACAATGGTGGAGATGATCCTCCGTGGAAAATTAGAACATGGCACATAAGCAAGATTCTAGGAATATTGCAAATTTCTTGCCTCTGAATTGGGGGTGGATCATTTTTCTCTCTCTAAACTCGCTTTCTTACCCGAATATCGTAAACTAGATACACTCTTGAATATTTCAACTACGCTTTGAGTTCTAGGTCAGAGTCACTATACTCCATTGAAGGGTGTTGAAAAAATGATGCTCGGAAAAAATATACACATGAGCTTTTTTAGTGCCTTGCTTGCTAAGTACTGATTAAGCTAGTGTGTAATGATCATAAGAGCATGGGAAAGTAGTAGACAGTGGACCAAGAATTCAAGCATTGCACCAGGTGAGAACTTGGGAAAGCTTAATGCTAGTTTGGTATCTCTACACTCAAATGTCTTGTGGACATTATAATGTCCTAAAACTAGGCACATGTCATTTCTACGATCCAAACAATGTCAAATGGATGTTTTTGGAAAAGCTACCAATGGTGAAAAATAAAGGACTGTTTTGATCTATATAATAAAGTATTTACAATTGAAATGGACACATCAATATCCCCTATTTTTTACCTGTTTTTTTTTTCCTACAGACTCATATTGAATGATTTTTCACCTATGTCAAATGATTTTTTTTTGTCACAATACTTAATGTGCCACTCTCAAACACCACATATTCATGTAATTTAGATCCAGCATATATGTCTTTATGATTTATGCACCACATACTAGAATCCACATACATTTTTTGTAGACATGGTATTAAAAGAATCGTTTTTTTTTAGTTAAATAGTGATTCTCAAAGCAACTTCGTGTGTTTTCCTTATGAAATATACCCATGAGGCACACACTATGTACGTTGGTAGAAGTTTGGTATCATTTTGCCTTGGTATTTTCTACCTTTGCTTGGTTGAGCTCTTGCTTGACATTGAAGCCATGTTTATTGAATTCATGCTCTTGCTTGACATTGAAGCCATGTTTATTGAATTCATTGTGGCAATGTAGTCATCACTCAAAAGAGGGCCTTGTTTGAAATGTCCATGTGTTATACGCTCACCAAAGGATACAATTTATATGTCTTTGAAATTTCCATGTGTTGTATGCTCACCAAAGTGTACAATGTAAACTCTTGATACGCCACTTTAAAGGGAGGATTACAAGAATTAGGTTGCGCGCGCGCGCGCGCACACACACACACACACACAGAGGCAAGGGGGGGGAATTCAAGTTACTAGTCTTTCATATCTTGTACAAATTGCAATAAAGATCACATGAGAGAGAGAGAGAGAGAGAGAGAGAGAGAGAGAGAATATGAGATGGAAAAAGAGAGAGAATAGATGCACGACTCAGATGCCTAAAGGTATAAAAACTCTGATAGACTCAACAAAGTGCCCTTAACAAGTCTAGGGTAAGGGAGCTAGTTTAGAGGCGTTTTGTAGAAACGTGATATTTTCGGGGGTGATTCTCCAAATATGATAATTTTTAATATTTACACATTGCACAAGACTCCTCATGAAAAGACGAATCAAATGATTAGTTTTTAGATTTTGTTTGAGTGCTCCATTTGAGAAAAAACAAATTTTGAGGCTTTTTGAAGCATTAGAGACACTGAAGGGCCCAGTACTAGTACATTTTTCAACAAATCACAATATGACACATAAGAAATATTCTATAAATATTCCAAATTTCTTGCCTTTAAATTGGGGTGCGATATGTGTCTAACTTGAGGGTCAAATTTTTTTGTCTCTAAAGTGGCTTCCTTACCCTAATATAGTAAACTAAATGCACTCTTGAATACTTCAACTATTCTTTGAGTTCTAGGTCATAGTAACTATCCTCGGTTGTACAAGCTATGCTTCATTGCGAGGGGGTTCACAATAAAAAAATGCCTATCATGTGCGTTCCACATGAGGAAATAGTTTTTTCTATCATATAGAAGGGTGTTGTAAAAGGACCCCTTTTACTGGTGGAAAATTCACAGTGAAGGAGGGGCATTCGAAATAGTCCTTGAGCGCACACGATATACATATTTTACATATAGTGAACCCCCCCTGCTGAGTGCTTCATGGACACAATTCATTCTCTAGTGAAATTCCTCCACAGCCAAGAGGATTGCCTTGCTTTCCTACCGACACCACTTTTATGTCCTTTGAGGTTACCGATATAGAGTTAAAAAAGTCGTCAATTCTAACTATATAGCTTAGAAGGTTTCCTAAAAGCTTTTCTAGTGCCTTGCTTGTTAATTAATGATTAACCAAGCGTGTAATGATAGCGAGAGCATGGGAAAATGAATAGATAGTGGACCAAGAATGCAATCATTGATAGCAATTAATTGAGAAAGATTAACACTAGTTTGGTACCTTGAAACTCAAATGTTTCGTGGACATTATAATGTCCTAAAACTAGGCAAAAATCATAGGTTGGAATTGGAGCTGATCTCTTGAGATAGCTAATTCCAGTGTTAGAAGATTTCAGCACTAATGATGTGCCAGTTCAGACAGTAGACTGGACAAAGAATCAGAAACTGAATTGGAATTTATCTACTGGAATAAGAGCTAGACTAGGTATTGAGAATACTATTCAGATTCAGATTAAGAGTACTGAATACAGAGCAAGTGTAACTGGAATATCTGTCGTGATTGGAATTACATATAAAAGATTACAGTGAATATGATGTGATTTACATATAGAGTACAACTGACAACAACTGCCAATGATTGACAACTCAAGTACAAATGCAGCCAAAATGCTATTCCAACTGTGCTCAAGATTGTGCTAACCCAAATGCCAACCCGATTACAATGTAATGGGCCCTATTTATATACCTTGGGTATACCATGGTAATTACCGTAATAATTACTTGACTAATTCACTACCCGTCTCATAAGAGAACATTCCCATTTAGTGAAACCGTCTCAGCCGTCTACATGCTTCCCTTCTTTCTTGAATTTTGGCAAGATTGCAAAATTTCTGAAAAAAATTCCACTGTTTGATTCTGATTTGATGCTGAAAAATCCATCGTCTGCTTCTGATGTTGGGGATTGGAATCGACCAATGATTGTGTGGCCCTACAAAGATTACGAGAGGCAGCTGAAAAGGCCAAGGTAGAGCTCTCATTGTCTACACAAATTGATATCAATCTTCCAGTTGAGGAATAAAAGTCACCACTGAATTCTACAAAGGAACTACCCAGTATCCTTCCATTGAACAAGCTTCCGTTTGCCCTTTGACCTGGATGGCATCTAAGAAGTCCCAGTACCAGCATTCTCCTTCTGAATGAGTCGGTAAATGGCCTCCTTCTCATGCTGATCCCGCCTTTCTGTGGTCATCTCTACTTCATAAGGCATGAGGGAATGATAGGTTTTGGTGTTAGGATCATAGAGTGTGTGTCTGCCTTTGGTGATCCTGGTTATGGACAGCTTGTGACAATGCGAACCAGGATGGATCCATCCTTCCTGAAGAGGCTGATTAGTTTTGACCTGAGCTTAGAAAAGAATCTTAACCATCTCCCTATACTGTGGTTCTAGGCCCGCCTTAGCTGCAATATCCTTTTCAGGCAATTTAGACGATTCGACAGTAAGTTGCACAGTAGCTGATTAGTGATCTTGGTCAGGCCCCTGATTTGAATCTTCCACTGACCCATACATATCCGGATCCTTTGTATATCTTCTTTCAGCTCATGAATATCATTGAGTTGGAGAGAATCATTGAACAGTGTTTGCCAAGTTTTCCATTCCATAGTCGATCGCTCATACCAATCCTGGAGCTCATCAATAATCTTGAAGTATGTAAGGTGATCAACTCGTTCTGGATGTTGAGGATAACGTGATGGAAAAAATCTTGGCAGTTCCGTCTCTCTTGCTGGGAAGGCATACAAGAGAATTGGAGAATCAGGCACGAATTCTAAAAAATTGAGAACAGCCTGGTTCTCTTGCTGCATCATCTTTCTGGTAATTCTCACTAGTTGAAACAATTTGCGAAGAGCAGTTGCGTGTTCTCCGACTGACATTCTAGTCTGAGGTCCTTTACTAGTGGCTTTCTCATCTTCAAGAATGGCCCTTACTCTTTGATCCAAGACTCCTTTGGCAATCTGCATCTGCACCAAAACCTCCTTTAACTATTTCCTAACATCCTTCATACATTTGTAGGTTGGTTTGTTTCCTAGCAGAAGTTCTAATTCAAGAGCGAGAGAGTGACAATTTGCAGTAGATTGTCTTTGCAAATGTGGGTTGATCACTCTCTCTTCAGCAGTGATTATCCATTCAGGAATCCTTTCCAGCAATTGGATTTTGCTGGGATGCGCAGGTAAATGGCAAATTTCTTGATCATGAAAAGCCACTGATTTCCAATGCTCTACCATTTCCTTGGCCCCGACATACAGTCTCTGAAAACGTTCCAGATCAGAAAGGAGATCATCATCCTCCAAATATTGTCTGGTTATAGAAGCCTGCTGATGTCTCAATTGCTTGTTCAGGGTGATAAGCTGTAAGGAGCTACTGATCCCTCATTTCTAACTTTGCTTTTCCCTTTAACCTCCCTACTAAGCAAGGACTGATTTGTTGACTGATTCCCTGTGTTACTAGGATGTTGTTCTTCTGACTGCTGCTGATTACCTGACTTTTTCCCTTCATTCTAGCCTAGCTGGTCTGGCTGTGTGACTGACCTCCTCTTCAGTTGGCCCTCTGCCACTAGTACCAGGTCTTGGAGGTGGAGATGGAGGTGGGGCATCATCATCATCATTAGTATGCCCTTCTTCTTGGTCATCCTCCTCCTTATCAGCTCCTTCTTCCTTATCCTCTTCTTCTTCCTCTTCATTCAAGGAATTTTGCTGCTCAATATAATCCAGGATTGCTTGATTCATCAGAGCATTATTATACTCATCCATTTCGTCCTGCAAATCAATCTGCATAGTCTCCATCAGAGACTTCAAATTTTCCAGATCAAAAACAGCGTTGCCTACTGGATTTAAAGTTTCAGCCAGGCTGTTATAAATATATCTGTCAGTGAGGGAAGCCTTCAGAGAAGTATGGAAAATAAACAAGGATTTGAAGTCAACTCTCTTCATTTTTAGCATCGTTTCAGCCCGTTCGACAGCTCTCAACGCTTCATTCCTTTGTTCCCTCACAATCTGCATATCCGACTCAGCCTTGACTAACTTGCTTTTTAATAGCTCAATAGCCCTATCTGAATGAGCTTCAAGTAGCCGATGGCGCAGACTCTGCTCATCTCTTGGCGTCTTCAAATTCTGAATCTCGTCTTTAGCTTCCTTCAAATCAGCTTTAGCCTTTTCCAGTTTCTCTTCTGACCCTGCAGCATCCAACATTTGCTCCATACATTGGACAATAGTATTCCAGGAAGACTGGATGAGGACTGAACATCCGTCCTTTACTATAGTTGGGTTAGAATCAGTAGGCTCATACACTGTACCTGGAGCCATAAAGGGTAAGGCTGCATAATCATCTTTCTGTAGAAAGAGACGCACTTTCAATGGATGGGTCTGCATCTACTGCAACCTGTCCTTCTTTACTAGGTGCAAAGCCTCTTCATTATTTGAGATAGAGACACCACCTAGTAAAGCTGGAGAAGCCAAACCTGTGTCTTTGTCCACAGCCGACTGCTCTTCTACCTTCTCAGCAGTCGATGGCTTTGCATGATCTTTGCCAGAACCAGTAGCAACTGTACTATGTCCTACTGACTCATTATCCACAGTATTCTGAACAGGTTGTTTATCAGCGTGGCTAACTATAGTCTTTTCAGTAGTCACCGTTTTGACCTAACTCTCTATTTGCTTCAGAAAAGCACTGTTCTTCGTCAGTGTCATCTTCAGTTTCTTTGATCTGCCAGCCTGATCTTGGGTGGCTTTCCTTTTCAGACCAGTTGGAGTGGTCTGAGTGTCCGTGGCTTCATCATCTGAGGACAGATCAATATTCTTGGGTTCTGAAACTTGCTTCTCACTCCAAGTTCATTTTACCTGGCCATGAGCATCTGGAGCAGTGGCCCAATACAAAAATTTTCAAACATACCAAGCTTTAAAAACACTCTGGGATTTCAACTTGGCAGTTTGCTGAAGCACGTTGTGTGACAGGATTTGACAAAGGTTGATAGAAACCTTTGAATCCAATGTCTTGGCCAACAACATAGCAAAGACTTTCTCAGATACATATGTTGGATTATTTTTAAGGCTTATTGCTTGGGCCACAAACCTGTAAGTGGTAGAAGCTTCCAGTCCTGCTACTGGAATCCCTTGACCACTGGCCTTGCACTTGTGCTTAGCTGCTTCATCCTCCTTTAGGACTATACTTATCTGCGGTGGGGTCTCCACAAATGGCTTGGGCTCATTGGGAATCTGGAATGCAAAAGCTATGTCTTCTGGTGTAGCCGACACCTTTTTACCATACACTATGGCGCTACCATCTTCAGCATCCAAAGAATCAAGAACCTACTTTATGATGTCCGCGTTGAAAGCTATTCTTGTGGCTTGAAAAACGATTCGTAGATCCCATAATTGAACCAAATCCATAGCTTGGTCAGTGAATACATAGTGCTGAATCTTGCTGTAAGGAATGATGGGAAGGCTTTCCTTTGCAGCAGTGACGATGGATTGGGTTTCCTCAAGAGGTTCTTGCATCTTGTCTGAGCGTTTCTTCCTACCCATACACTGTGAAGCTGACGAAACAGGTGAAGGAGAAGAAGAGTACTAAAGCTAGCCGACAGTCAACTAGCTCCTCGGAAGACGAGGTCTGCGGCTGTAGCGAAGATACTTCAGAGCTTGGCGATGGCAAATGAATAACGGGAGGAAATCGTCGTGCGAGGGATTTGTCAGGAAAAATGCCGACTCTCGTGACTGTTATACGTGTTCGCGCCATAAAAGCTCCACCAGGTGTGCATTGTTGCTGTCATGGGAGACATGCATTGGACAAGACTTCTATCCATCCTTGAAATGATTACTACTGGCGTGCCATATGACCGTTGGGCGCTTAAAATTTGAAAACTGTGTTCCCACTAATACTGGACTGGTTTCCAGTCTGGTTTGATCACATTGGTACTGATCCTAAGATCAGTTTGGTTTGGTTCTACTGGTACTGGTTCTGAAATTGGAACTGGTTGCACATGAAAAAGCCCAAAAATATCCGATTCCTGTATTTCTTGATCTGCAATTCTCAATTCCCTAGTACCTTGTTCTAGCCCAGACTCTCTATCTTCTGAATAGTAAAGCTTGATCTTTGCACCATGATATACTCCTGGCAACAATAATCCAGATAAATCTTTCAGTCTTACGATACCATTGGAGAAGACCTAGTCTACCTCAAATGGTCCTGCCCAGGCAATCTTTAAGTTTGGCTTCTTCGGCCCCAAAACAATCTTGCAAAAATGGCCCACCTGAGCCACTAGAATCAATGTGGTCTGCGACTTTGCAGGGAAACGTTTTTCAAATTCTGCACAGATTTTGAGTTATGGTTCCCAGACTGCAAATATCTCTTTTCACTTTTGGCTTTTGATTTTCGTCCTAATTGAAAACGATTTTGCAGAAACTCTAAATTCTGCACCGATTTTGGATTATCGTTCTCAGACTGCAAACATGTCTGAAAAAAGACAGTTATAAATTGAATCAGTGTTATAGATATATGTTCTCAAAAGTCTATACTATTTCAAGCTATCTAATACGTTCTTAGATATTTACTAATGTTATTCTTGGATACCTATATTTTCAGATATCAACTGTCTATAGATCTGTTCATGGATATCTATCATGAATATTGTTCCGATTCAGTCGAGCCGTTGATGATCATTCAAAATCTGCCAAGCTACTGACCCGGGGGATTCACCACTTATAATAAGGACATGTCACCTGCGTGCACCAAATTCCCCTTTTTAACCCCTATATACGGGACCATCCTTTGTAAAATGCACCTTTTCTCCGCTTTATAACCCCCTATTGTACACTCACGTGATACCATACGGTAAAACTTAGTGAATCCCCCAGGGCTACTGATGGTATAGGATCTTTTGTTATATGATATATTCGTTCATTGATTTTGGTATAATTATTCTTCTACAGATGTAGTTTACATTGTTTTATTGATAATCTCTTGTTGATACCATAGTGATTTTCATGGTACCATGATGATGTTTTCTTACTACTTTGGTCATGGTGATTTTCGTTGATACCATGGTTATTCTCTGTGATACCATGATGTTATTTTTTTGATACCATGGTTATTATCGGTGATACCATGATGTTGTTTCGTTGATACCATGGTTATTCTCGGTGATACAATGATGTTGTTTCGTTGATACAATGATTATTCTCGGTGATACCATGAAGTTATTTCATTGATACAATGATTATTCTCAGTGACACCATGATGCTTTTCGTTGATATCATGATGATTTATTCATTTTCATTTATACAATGATGATGTTTTGTTAATACTTTGATAATATCCATTGATACCACTACGTTGATAAATGTCATTTTATGTAGTATATACACATGTCATTTGCATCACGTAATCACGCATCTTGTACTTTTACATTGCAAACCATCTCTTATGGCATTGTGAACGTAATTATTTCTCTAAGATGCTAGAAATTTTCATGATTATGTTTCTAGAGTCTATGATCTATGTAGGATTGATCAAATAATGATTTCATGAAGACAAATTTGGTGACAATAAAAGATCTTTGAAGACATGTTTGGTGATGCCATATTGATGACAACATGAAGACATGTTTGGTGATGTTATATTGATGACAAGCTACACAACAAATTCACGGAGACACTTCTGATTATGAGCTAATTGATAGCCTTTACACCTCTTTATTGAACCTTTGTATTCATTATTGTATTTGATAGGATATGAGTGATGTAATTCCTCATAAAATATTCATTGTAAAAGGAGTGATGTAGCTCCTCATAAAATATTCATTGTAAAAGGAGTGATGTAGCCCCTCATGAACATTTCTACATTCAATGGTTTTTATAGTATAACGGTGGGTGTATATAGAGCTGTGGGTTTTTCCCTTGATTCCCCAAGAGTTTTTTCATCCACAGTTAGGGACCCTTATTTGAGTGGGGGTGTTGAGCTTATATGTGAACCTACTCAATATATAGATTATATATATAGCTTCTGTATATATAGCACCCAAGTCCCCTCTATATACACATCATCTCATGTGTGATTCAACACACTTTGGGGTTCTATTTCCGTGATCTCTCTTTCTCTCTTAACAATAACACCTAGTGTGCATGCATTTAGCAAAAAACTGATCCAAACCTGTATATCCATGATCATCCTCGCCAATAGTTATGGCGAATGTGATGCTTCTAGAACACATTAAATAGTAATTGAGATAGTTTTGAAAAGAAACTAAATACTTTCTGCTGCAATCATTTGCAAGCCGTGCTGAAACGTTTGAGCCATAATAGAAGGTGAAACATAAATCACTTATCAGTACAAACAATGAAACCTTTTCATTAACTCTCATAGCCTTGCTATATGAATAAACAACCATCTGTAATGTTGTTTAACTGCACTTGTACCTTAACAAGTTATTCTAAGTATCTGACAATTTATGGCCACCGAAATTGCTCCTGATACGTCGTGCTGAAAATGGTATAGAAAATAGATTTGACCAGCACCTAGGGACTTTGTCGTGACACATACTTGAAATAGGGGTGCCAGTGCCGGTCCCAAAGACTCATATTCTCCACATGTGGAATATGTCTCATGTAAGAATGTCTAAAAAAATAACATCCTTCAAGTACAAAATATACTTATGCATGGAGGTAACTGCAAACACTCTACGACGGGAGTGAGAGGGGCACTCATTAGCCTTACTTCACACTGGCTAAACCAAACTCCGTGAGTTCTTAGACCATGCTGCATCCCATGTGACAACATGTGCCAAATAAACCCTACAAGTAGGTCTATAAATGCATAATGCAGAAACTTATGTTGGACACTACAACCCAAATTTCTTGTCTCGTACATGACCTTGTCGGTTCTCTTAAGAGAAAAAATGAATGATAACATAGTTTGTGCATCCTACATGGAAAAAGAAAACAAAACCAAATCAGATGTGTACCTGAATGTTGAACATAGTGTTTACTAATCCGTAATGAAAAGGTACCTGCCCAATTTTCTTGCTTGCAAGGGCCTAGGAACACTAACTAAAAATTAGTGAAATGCAAGTAGTATGTCACATGTAACCTTGGGTGTTGCCTTTGCAGTCCAAACCCCTTGGTGAAAGTGAACATTGTCAAAAACCTTGGTTAAATGTTGCAAAAAAGAAGTGCAATTAGCAGTTGGCCCTTGGCCTATGTCTGTGACCGAGTCAATGGAATTCTTTCCTTGAAAATGCAGTATGAATTTTCCAAGAATGGACCATCCACTCTTACTAAGTGATTTAGTAATCACAAGCCGGGTCTTACCGCAAAACTATATTCATATAGGCAATCTTAGTGCTAAGAGGAGCTCCACTAAAGTTGGAGTCATATTTACAACTAGATTTTTTTCACACCAAAAATCCATAATCTGGGGTTTGTGTGAATAGCCGTGTGGTTGGAAATGCTGGATTCATCCATACACCATGGTAGAGATAAGCCCTTATGAGTTTAAGATGTTCAAAAAATCACTAATGGCAAGACTCTTGCTTGTCCAATATAATTGATGGGTACTTAACTAAATAAAATTGTTTGATCTTGAAAGGAATCACTTATGGATTACTAACAGATGGCTCTTAGACTTTCCAAAATAGGTTGCAATAGATGGCTCTTAGCTCTTCCTATTACCATATTGACTTACAAAGAAAATCATGCCTCTTTTTTCCTTTCCTGCATAGAAGTTGGAAAGAGGGAGAGAGAGAGAATGCAGGGCTGAGGAAATACCCTCATTTGAATGTGTTGTATGCCCTTTGCAAATTCTTCAGTGCAGACCATGTTTGTGTCATAACTTATCCTATAAGTGTACATCAGTGTAATTGTACCATGCCCTCGTAGAGAGAGAGGTACTAGAAGTCACACTTGACGCCCTCACCTTGTAAGTGATCGTGAGTGTATCAGGGTGTAGATGTATGGCATGTTGCCTGTGAATAAACATAAAATATAATGTTTGAAAACAACAACAACGGAGCTCGTCCTTGACAGAGTAGTCAGTGCTATAGCGGAAGCGTATGCAATGATGAGTGTTGTAAGTCCATCAGACTAGTATGCCATGCATACATATCAAAAAACTGAATAATAAGCCCTTGGCGTCAATGACAGTCTCAACCCTATGAGCTGCTAGGATATGTGCCTTGCACAATTACACTGACATGGATACATCACAGTGCACCATTGCATACTATGAGCTTATATGCACATAGTACCAAAGATGTGTGCCACTATCATTGATCTAAAATTAATGGATAATACTTTGGCACATAAGAGAAGCCATACTTCACATGAAAACAGGAAAAGCACGTTGCTATTTACAGTGGCTTCTTATGGGTTTGCCCAAGAACTTTGCTTTGTACATCAGAGATATCCTTTCCCAAAAAGGAAAGTGGTACATAGACAAAAACAAACATAACATGAAAATTGACTAACCTTGTCGTCCATTTGTGGCCAGGTTTTTGATAATTTTGTCGAATCTGTCTCATAGCCATATGTACGTCTTGAGGTAGCATATATATCATATACATGCCTTTGTATGATTGTAAAAACTTGCAGACATCGTGGCAAGTGTCCCCAAGCACGTATGGTAGTAGCATATTCCAAATGTTGGAAGCCGCTATGCTAAATGTCGAAATAAAAGCCTTGCTCCACATAATTATGCATGCACTGCTATGATGCTCATAGCTAACACATATTCCTGCCAATTGACAATGGCAGTACAAGAGAAAGTTGACCTGCTTGACTTAATTACGTAGATGGAGCCTTTCTCCACTGATGTCTTGAAAAACTCATTGGGTAACGATTGCCGACGATGGGTGGATCCTGTTGTCATCTGATTTCTTTAGTGACCGATAAATTGGCTAAGAAATCAAGCCCAAGCAACTTGTATGACAACTTCATGGAATTGCAGTTAATGATCGACCTTGCGGAGTACATCGACCATAAAGTCATAGGTTTATCATTCAAGCCACGGGCGTTGCCTATACATGCATATACTGATAAACTGCTGTGTTTGCACTTAGTGTCGGTCATACTTACACCTTGCAGACTTTTGTCTGTGACAAACATCCTTGGAACAAGCTCCCCTTGATCTTGAAGCTTGTGCTGTGACTAATGCAAAAATTCTACAAAATTGAAATGAATGAGAAACATCAATTTCAAATTTATTGTATTTACTGGCCATTGAAAACGTCTATATTGGCACCACCATCAAATTAGAAGCAGTTGTCAAAGTGGTGACCATGACATGCATCATATGAATGAAAGTTCTGCAATTGCAAACGTGTTACTATAATTTGCCATATGCCTGGTATGTCGCACCCTTGCCAAAAATGTCGTGCCCTTTATAGTCTCGGTCGATGCACTTCTCCCTTGACTTCCTTTGATTCTCGGTTTCTTTGTTGGGTTTGGCCTTACCTTGGCGAAGCGTAATTCATACCGAGGCTCATGGCTTCTTTCAAATTTTTCCACACCCCACTTGGCATGCCTTGCATGAGGTGTGGGTTGGAGTCTCCATGGTCAGGAATCAACTTCTAGTCGGCAGGCTCTGTCAGTGGTGGTCATATCGATGCCGACTAGAAGCCGAATCCCGACCGAAAAAAGAGTTCAGAACAAAAAAAAAAAGTCTACAGCAGCTGACAAAAATTCTACAGCGCATGGCGCCCGTGGTGGTGGTGATGGTGTTGACCACGCTCGTTGAATGGTGGGTGTGTAAGCCCGTTAATACCTTTGAAGGGTGACCACCCTTTGACTATGGGCGGCCCCCAAATGGAAAATGAAAGAAGAAAATAAAAACTTTAGGAGTGATGGCGGCTATTGAGGAGCTTTGGAGAGATTGCAGACGAGGGAAAACATAGTGTGATGGCCGATACTCGCCACTAGCTACGGCCCTATGTCGCGGATTGTCTAGCATGTCCACGTGCTCTGTTCAAGTCTGCCCTCATAGCAATTGGTGCAGGTAGGAATTCTTTCCCCCCTTAGCACAAGCGGCCTTGCACACGGTCCTTCACCTTTGACCTCCTTGTCTCTGTTAAACAACCTTATCTGTGCAGTTCTACTGTGTCTTATTCTTCTCCCCATGCAAGACATGCAAAGCCCCCCAAACGTGAGGACCACGCCCTCCATAACCCACATGAGAGAGAGAGAGCATTGGAAAAAGAGAGAGATACAAGAAACCATGCAAGGCCCTTCCTCCATGGCTACCGCTTCCACGGAGCTCTAATACCAATGTAAAGCTAGGGGTGGGACTGCCCGGGAATGATCTTCTCAACCTCCCTTGAAATAGACCCATTGGGCCTCATTCCCTATCCACACTTGAAGTCGGCCCATTGGGCCTGGTCCTTGATCACCGAGCTTTGCCCTTGGCATGACATGGTTCTATCACCAAAGTAATCCATCACACCATGGTTGCTTCACGCATCAATTTCCATCAAGGGGCTAGAAGGAAAGTCAAGCCCATGGAAAACAAAGACAAAAATGATGCAAAGGGGAAAACCAATGCTCAAAACTCTTCCCAAGGCACTTCCAACAATAACAACAACAATCGGTCTAAGGAGAAGGGAGTTTACAAAGGCAAAAAAAAACTCTCTCCTTAAGAGCTTGAAGCTTTTTGCAAGGACCATAAGTGTTTCAAGTGTGGGGAGCAAGGACATAGCTATCGTTCTTGCCCCAAGAACAATGCTCACAATGAGACTCCCATGGCTTCCACCATCAAAGCTCCAGAAGAGGATGCTGATTGCAAACGAGCATCACTTTCCTATGCTTGGGGAAAGGTAAGAGAGCATGATCCCTTCATCTTGTTTGACCTTGGCTCTACTCAACTTCATATCAATAGAGTTTGCCACCATGTTGGACATTGAAGATTTTGAGATGGGAGATATGGTAACGGGACTGACACAGCTTTCAAGGGACAACAAGCCTCCATTACTCCCTTGATTGGGAAGTTGAGGCTTCATATCCAAAGCTATGTCAACAAAGAAAACTTTTTCATCTCTCCTCTCCAACATGAGGATGCTATCCTAGGGACGCCATGGTTTGATCGCATCGCTACCAATATGAAGTTCTATGAAAGGAGAATCTACTTCACCTACACGGGAAAGAATATGTATATAGATGCTAGTGAGTGTGGTCACACTATTCCACTTGTAAATCCTCCTACTCTTGATAAATCAATGAAGAGCTCAGTTTCTGTGTACATGATTTTTGTCAAAGTGTAATGGAATTGGCCTATTTAATTTGAGAGTAGCGGAAATTAAAGAGAGTACATTTGAGAAATGAGTTTGTGAGCATAGCAGGTGAACATAATTGAAGATAGCAACATAATCATAACAATTAGTTAACTTGGCATGAACAATACTTTTGCATGAGAGAGAATTTAGAGAACATGACAACAGTTGAGGACAAGATTTATGTGGAGCTGGTCCCCCCTCCAATAGGCATTTGTATTATGATTTCTCCCATTAAGAGAGACTTGTTACAATACAATATTTGTGTTCCTTGTGACCTAGGTGATGCAATGAAGATGGAAATCTTCATACCTCACAAACATAACATAAACTTGAAGAAAGCTTTTACCATCCCGAGCCTCAATCCCAAGACCTCAAACACCGTCGAAGGTGGAGAGAGCTAGCAGGGAATGAGGGTAGGGAAGAGGAAGAAGAAACATTTTGTAGGAGAAACAATTAGTTCCTCACTTATCATAACTCTTGTTGCTAGCATACATAACAACATAGTAATGAAGAAGAAGGAGATGGCAAGCTTAAGCATTGAAGCATGGCTCTTGGTTGGATTTGCACTCCATATCCAAGAGTGTTGGTGTAGGCTCTCAACCTCTACTTGTTTGAAGAAGCAGAGGGAGCTCTTGCACTTTGTATAGCACACAATGAGAGTGTTTGTTAGTGTGTGTGGTGAGTATACCCCCTAAGCAACCCCATAGCTTGCATGGGTCAACCCCCCCTTGTAGCTCATGCTTGAAGCTCGTTGGACCCCTCCAGGCCTAGCCAATCATAAGCAGGAGGCATTACAAGCAGCAAGGGTAGCCTTGAGACAAGTGTCCCCCTTTCCCCTTTGAGAGAGAGGGCTAGATAAATGCTAAATCAATTAATTAAATCTCCTAAATTATTATTGGACCCCTTGGGTGGCCAACCAATAGGCTTCAGGCACACCATGAGGGCAACATGAGGAGGAACTTGACAAGTGTCCCTTTTGCTTTCTTTGTACCATGCATGCCTTGTGATAGTGTGTGGGTGTTCTCTCCCATCCCCCCTCATGTAGGGATCACCCCCTTCTCGTAGGGATTGAATATTTGACTTTTTGACACCTCAAGCCCCTCATGCATAGGCTCAATTCCCACCACAAGCTTGGCTCTTAAGAACTTTAAGCTTGGGCTATGTTCTCACCTCAAGTGCAACCCTAGCATCTCAAGCATGTCAAGAAACTCAAGCATCTCAATCATTAAGCATCTCAAGCATCTCAAGCATCTCAATCATCAAGCATATCAAGCACCTTAGTCATCAAGCATGACAAGCAGGACAAGCACCTCGAGGTGGGTCGGGTTCCTACGCCTCAAGCTCAGCCCTAGCTTAGCTAAGGTCAAAGGACTTTTACACACACTATTCGAGGTCTTCAATGAAGATAACCCTAAGGTATTATGCTCCATTTGTTAGCCTTGCTCTTTGATAGACCATCTCTCATTTGGGCCCCTTTCCCATTGGCCCTGTGTTGAGATAGATCTATAAGCACATGTCTATATCTTAACACTTGTTCCCGTTTATTCTCCCACATTAAGTGATCAATTTAATATGAGAAAATCATTTGGGTTGGTTAGATATTAGATATTATATTTTATGACATTACCTCTCTGTTGAAATCATAGTCGTCCTCGACTATGAAGTAGAAGAGATAAAGCCTTAGTCATTAGTCAATTTTACTTAGAGGGTAGAGGATCCCTTTTTACCCTACGATATCTTTCCAAGATGGATGGCTAATCCATTTGGTGCTTGGGAGACATAGCTGCCACAAGCATGTCTGCCCTAGTCCATTTCATTCTCCCAAAGTAGAGTGACAAATTCTACTTGGTGTTTGAGAGACGTCGTCATCACAAACATGATTCTAAGCATGCATACTAGTTAAATTTGTGTACAATTAAAAAGAGAACTAGTCTTATAAGACAAAAACATGAGTCATTTAAAAGAAATTTGTACATTTTCTTACTCTTATGTAGCATTGTAAGCATTGACAAGGTTCATAGTATCCTTAAGCTATATTCCTTGCATCCATCTAGCATCTGACTCTTATGTAGCATTGTAAGCATTGACAAGGTTCATAGTATCCTTAAGCTGTATTTCTTGCATCCATCTAGCATCTTCAAAAGGATAAGTTTTGAACTTAATAAGATACCGCCGGATAATCCTACCATGTCATAGTACCTTGTCTTCATGCCGAAGGATAGCTTTGGGTTGTAGCACCTCTTCTTGGTCTTCAAATTCGGGAGGGTCTTCAATAATTGGTTCAGTTGGTGGATCTCCTTTGTAGGGCTAAGTAGGCTTACATCAAAGGCATTGTGTATGAGCCAATGGTTGGGACAATTGAGTTGATAGGCCGTCTCATTGATGGGCTTCAAGATTTGGAAAGGACCATAGTATCTTTTTGCTAGTTTAGCGTAATACTTTTGATGGCCCGTATGATTTTGGCCCGTCGTTTGCCTTAATCGATCCTTAGGAAACTTGCGTAAGACCCAATCATTTTCTTTGAACATCAAGGCTCTTCTGTGCTTATCAGAGCAGAGCAGCTTTTTGCCTTTGTTGAGAGATGGATATAGCCTCCTTAATCTTTTGAAAAGATTCTTGTAGGTCACGACTATACTCATCGGCGGTGAAGATCTTCCCATGTACCTTGAGTAGCAAGGGACTTTTAGGTCTTCCGTCGATGATCGCAAAAGGTGCTTTTCCCGTAGAAGTATGTACAGTATTATTGTAGGCATACTCTACAAGAGGTAAGTACTTTTCCCATTGTGAGCGTTGATCTACTTTGGTAACATAAGTCTTGAGTAGATCAAGTATTGTAAGATTGGCTATCTCACTTTGGCCATCCGTTTGTGGGTGATAGGCCGAAGAGAAATTCAATCTTGTTCCTAGATTTTCAAAGAGACCTTTCCAGAAATTGATGGTCGTTCTAGGATCTCTATCTGACACGATGGATGTGGGTAATCCATGGTGCTTGAAAATCTGAGATATGAAGAGAGTTTCCATTTGATGTGCCTTAATAGTCTTTTTGATAGGAATAAAATGTGCTTGCTTGCTAAACCTGTCGACTATTGTCCATATTCCTATATTCCCATGGATAGAATTGGGTAATCCAAAGATGAAATCCATGGATATACTCTCCCATGGTGAATTTGGGATAGGCAATGGCTCGATAAATCCAGGTTTCTTCCCTCTATCATACTTGGTCTTTTGGCATACTACACATTTTGAAACATGCTATTGGGTGGCCAACAAATAGGCTTCAGGCACACCATGAGGGCAACATGAGGAGGAACTTGACAAGTGTCCCTTTTTCTTTCTTTGTACCATGCATGCCTTGTGTGAGTGTGTGGGTGTTCTCTCTCATCCCCCCTCATGTAGGGCTCGCCCCCTCCTTGTAGAGATTGAATATTTGAATTTTTGACACCTCAAGCCCCTCACGCATAGGCCCAGTTCCCACCACAAGCTTGGCTCTTAAGCACTTTAAGCTTGGGTTGTGTTCTCACCTCAAGTGAAACCCTAGCATCTCAAGCATGTCAAGCACCTCAATCATTTCAATCATTCAGCACCTCAAGAACCTCAATCATCAAGCACCTCAAGCACCTTAGTCATCAAACATGACAAGCAGGACAGGCACCTTGAGGTGGGTCGGGTGCCTGTGCCTCCAGCTCAGCCCTAGCTTACCTAAGGTCAAAGGAATTTTACACACATTATTGGAGGTCTTCAATGAAGCTAACCCTAAGGTCTTATGCTCCATTTTTTAGCCTTGCTCTTTGATAGACCATCTCTCATTTGTGCCCCTTTACCATTGGCCCCGTGTTGACATAGATCTATAAGCACATGTTTATATCTTAACACTTGTTCCTGTTTATTCTCCCACATTAAGTGATCAATTTAATATGAGAAAATCATTTGGGTTGGTTAGATATTAGATATTAGATTTTATGACACAAAGAGTCTCTAAAAGATCCTAATGTTTCATTAAATGTAAATGATAGGAATCAAGAAGAGTTAGACTTGTCTAATCTTCTAAAAGGATTCCAAGATGCGTTTATCGATGGTATCCCTATGGACTCACATCCAAAACGAGGGAATGATGACCATCGCATTGAGCTCCTACCAGGAAGCTCACTGCCTAACAAGCCTACTTATCGGGTTTGACAAGCTCAACAAGAGGAGATCATGAGACAAGTACACGAACTGGTAAACAAAGGGATGGTGAGGCGTAGTTCCTCTCTCGTTTGTTCTCCAGCCCTTTTAGTGCAAAATAAAGATGGTGCATATCATATGTGTGTTGACTATCCAACACTAAACCATATCACTATCAAAAATAGGATCTCCGATCTATTTGATAAGCTACAAGGCTCTACATACTTCAATAGGATTGACCTTCAAAGTGGCTATCATCAAATGAGGATATTGGATGAAGATATCTTAAAGACTGTGTTTCACACTACGCTTTGTCTTTACAAATATCTAGTCATGCCTTTTGGCTTGACTAATGCACCAGCTATGTTCAATCGTTTGATGGAGAAAAATTTTAGGCCTTACCGCAAATTCATTGGAATGTTCTTTGATGATATCATCATCTACTCCAAGTCTTCGAAGGAACATAAGCAGCATCTCCAAGTGATTTTTCAAGAATTGAGGGAGAACAAGCTTTTTCTCAACCAAAGGAAAAGCGATTTTTTCCTCCAAAAGATTCAATACTAAGGTCATATTATCTCTCAGGATGGTATCCGTATGGATCCATTGATGTTAGAGGTAATAAAATCATGGCCTAGTCCAAGGAATCTACATGGACTAAGAAGCTTTATTGGTATGTGCACATACTATAGACGCTTCATTGCAAAATTCTCTCAAAAAGCAGGACCACTACGTGACTTAACTAAGAAGAATGTTAAGTATATATGGATTTCTAAGGAGCAAAATGCTTTGATAAGATCAAAGAAAATCTTACCTCCCAACTAGTCCTCATGCTTCCGGATCTCTCAAATCCATTTGAGGTCCAATGTGATGCTTGTGGTGAATTCCTTGGAGCAGACTTGCTTCAAGAAGGGAATGCCATAGCAGATGAGATTTGAAGACTCAATACCGATGAATTCAAGAAGGGAATTCCATAGCATATGAGAGTCAAAGAATCAATATCGATGAACGAGTCTTGGGAATTTATGAGAAAGAGCTTTTAGCTGTTCTACATGCCCTAGGCACATGGAAGCACTATTTATTGGGGAATCCATTTATTCTACGAACGGACCACCAAAGTCTCAAGTATTTCATGATGCAAGCTTTTTGACAAACAAATGAGGTGGGAAAATTTTCTTTTGCAATTTAATTTCCATATTGCTCACATTGCTGGTAAGCACAATCAAGTGGCCAATGCACTTTCATGACGACCAAAAGTTAATGCGGAGTCTATAGCTACTCACTATGATCTATCCTCTATGATATATGAGTATGCTACGGATTCTGACTTTAGAGACATAATGTTAGCCCTTGCTTTGGGGAAGAAAGAGGAGCCATTCACCTTGTAGGACGGTTATCTTCTCCACGGAGGCTATGACCCATTCCCTTCGTGAGGAAGTTATGTATGATTTTTTTTGCTCCTCCCTATGCGAGGCATAGAGGTATTCAGCCTACTCTTCGAGGAGTAGAGACATATTTCTATTGGGCTACCATGAAAGTGGACATACAAGAGTATGTTTGAAAACACTTAGTATGCCAAAAGACCAAGTATGATAGAGGGAAGAAACTTGGAATACTCAATCCATTGCATATCCCAAATTCACCATGGAAGAGTAGTATATCCATGGATTTCATCTTTGGATTACCCAAGTCTATCCATGGGAATATGGGAATATGGACAATAGTCGACAGGTTTAGCAAGCAAGCACACTTTATTCCCCTCAAAAAGACTAGTAAGTCCCACCAAATGGCAACTCTCTTCATATCTCAGATTTTCAAACACCATGGATTACCAACATCCATCGTGTCCAGATAGAGATCCTAGAATGACCAGTAATTTTTGGAAAGGTCTCTTTGAAAATCTAGGAACAAGATTGAATTTCTCTTTGACCTATCACCCAAAAATGGATGGCCAAAGTGAGAAATCCAATCTTACGATACTCGATCTACTCAAGACTTATGTTATAAAAGTAGACCAATGCGCACAATGGGAAAAGTACTTACCTCTTGTAGAGTATGCCTACAATAATACTCTACATACTTCTATGGGAAAATCACCTTTTGAGATCATCGAGGGAAGGCCTAAAAGGCCCTTGCAACTCGAAGTACATGGGAAGATCTTCGCTATTGATGAGTATAAGCCGTGACCTACAAAAATCTTTTCCAAAGATTAAGAAGGCTATATCCATCTCTCAACAAAGGCAAAAGGTTGGTGCTGACAAGCACAGAAGGGACTTAACATTCAAAGAAAAGATTAGGTCTTACTTAAGTTTCCTAAGGCTCGATTAAGGCAAATGATGGGCAAAATTCCTACAAAGACAAAAGGTTATTGCTGACAAGCACAGAAGGGCCTTAACATTCAAAGAAACTGATTGTGTCTTACTTAAGTTTCCTAAGGCTCGATTAAGGCAAACGACATACAAAAATCCTACGGGCCATCAAAGGTATTATGCTAAGATCACAAAAATAAACCATGGTACTTTTCAAATCTTGAAACCTATTAATGAGATGGCTTACCAACTCAAGTTTCCCAACCACTGCCTCATACACAATGATTTTCATGTGAGCCTACTTCAAAGCCCTACAAAGAAGAGCCACCAAGTGAACCAATTATTGAAGACCCTCCAAAAGTTGAAGACCAAGGAGAGGTGCTATAGCATGTAGCTATTCTTCGGCATATAGACAAGCTACATGACATGGTAAGATTATCCGATGGTATCTTATTAAGTTACAAAATTATCCTTTTGAAGATGCTAGATGGATGCAAGGAATACAGCTTAAGGATAGTATGAGCCTTAGTAATGCTTACAATGCTACATTAGAGTAAGCAAATGTACAAATTTCTTTTAAATGACCCATGTTTTTGTCTTATAAGACTAGTTCTCTTTTTAATTGTGCACAAATTCAAATAGTATACATGCTTAGAATCATGTATGTGACGATGACGTCTCTCAAACACCAAGTAGAATTTGTCACTCTACTTTGGGAGAATGAAATGGACTAAAGAGCAGACATGCTTGCGGAAGTCTCCCAAGCACCACATGGATTGGTTATCCATCTTGGAAAGATGTCGTAGTGTAAAATGGGATCCTCTACCCGCTAAGTAATATTGATCAATGACTAAGGATTTATCTCTTCTACCTCATAGTCGAGGACGACTATGTTTTCAAGAGAGAGATAATGTCATAAAATCTAATATCTAACCAACCCAAATGATTTTCGCATATTCAACTGATAATTTAATGTGGGATAATAAATGGGAACAAGGGTTGAGATATAGACATGTGCTTATAGATCTATCTCAACACGGGGCCAATGGGGTGAAAGCATGTTAACCTGTCGCGCTTTTTGTGCTAGTTAGCAGTTTCAAGTTAGCACATCTTCGAAAAGTTGGGCGTCCGGTAATTTTTTTACAAATACTATCAAAATTTATCGGAGGTTGTACATTTGGATTCCTTGTTTCAAGTGCTTTCTATTGATATAGCATATGTCATAGATCTTGGAAATGTAGCTCAAGTTATTGTACTAGTTAGCATATGTAAAAATTGTGCTAGTTAGCATTGTCCGGGACATGAAAAAGCATGACATGTTAACATGATTTCACCCAATGGTAAAGGGGTCCAAATGAGAGATGGTCTATCAAAGATCAAGGCTAACCAATGAAGTATAAGACCTTAGGGTTATCCTCATTGAAGACCTCCAATAATTAGTGTAAAATTCCTTTGACCTTAGGGAAGCTAGGGCTCATCTTGAGGTGGGAACCCTACCCAAGTTTAAGGTGATTGCACTAGGAAGAGAATGGGGTCTAGCAGGGCCTCTTTGTCTGGCAGTTTAAGGAAGTCAAACCTTTAGTATTAAGAAAGTAATCAAAGGACAACTTCTGAATTCAAAATGGCCAAACGGCTAGTTTATTTGAACCCAAAATGGAATTTAAAATCTAGTAGGTAAACCCATATTATGTAGCATATCTACGGAAAGAGCTTGATGCATAGATTGCATATCTATAATCTCCTCTCAAATTGGAGATCATATGTGGGAGTTATGGAAGGTTGAAAATCATAAAATTGTTCACCTCCTTTTTGGAGGGAAAAGTGCATCCTTTGACCACTCTTACACATCCCTTACACACCCACCATTCTTGCACACATGGAAAAATGTTAAAATGTTAATCACTTCCATAAGCTCATGGAAAATAAAGAGGACTTCCTAGACCCCATCCTCTTCCTAATGAGGTGCTTGTCTTGCTTGCTGACTAAGGTGCTTGAGGTGCCTGATGATCTAGATGCTTGAGGTTCTTGATTATTGAGATGCTTGAGTTGCTTGTCATGCTTGAGATACTAGGGCTGTACTCGAGGTGAGAACCCAGCCCAAGCTTGATGGGCCTAAGGACCAAGCTTGTGGTGAGAACTAGGCCCAAAGTTGAGGCGCTTCGGGTGGCACATAAGTCAAAGCTATTCTCTACAAGGAGGGGGTGAGCCCTACAAGATGGGGGATGAGAGAGAACACATACATTCTCACACAAGGCATGCTTGGTACAAAGAAAGCAAAAGGGACACTTGTCAAGTTCCTCCTCATGTTGCCCTCATGGGGTGCCTAAAGCCTATCCGTTGGACACCCAAGGGGTCCAATGATAAATTAGAATATTTAATTGATTTTTTTTCATTTATCAAGTCCTCTCTCTCAAAGGGTAAAGGGGGACACTTGTCCCAAGGCTACCCTTCGTACTTGATTTACCTTCTGCTTGTGATTGGCTAGGCCTGGAGGGGTCCAATGAGCTTCAAGTATGAGCTACAAGGGGGAGGGGTCGATGAAGGAAGCTAGGGGCTTGCTTAGGGGGTATACTCTCCCACACACACTCTAATTGTGTGAAGTGCAAAGTGCAAGAGCTCCCTCTCCTTCTCCAAGAAGGTAGAGAGGTTGAGAGCCTACACCAACACTCTTGGCTATGGAATGCAAATCCAACCAAGAGCCATGCTTCAATGCTTAATCTTTCCATCTTCTCCATCTTCATTACTATGCTAGTATGTATGCTAGCAAGAAGAGTGATGATAAGTGAGGAACTAATTCTTTCTCCTATGAAATGTTTATTGTTCCTCTTCCCTACCCTCATTCCTTCCTAGCTCTCTCAACCTTCAAAGGTGTTTGAGGTCTTGGGAATGAGGCTTGGTATAGTTAATGCTTTTCACAAAGTTTATGTTATGCTCGTGATGCATGAATCTTTCCATATTCATTGCATCACCTAGGTTCCAATGAACAGAAAGATTGTATTGTAGCAAGTCTCTCTTGATGGGAGAAATCATAATACAAATGCCTATTGGAGGGGGGACCAGCTCCACATAAATGCGGTCCTCAACTGTTGCCATGTTCTGTAAATTCTCTTTCTTGTAGAAGTATTGTTCATTCCAAGTTAACTAAAATGCTATGTTTATGTTCCTACCATCAATTATGCTCACAAAGTACTCTCTCTAATTTCCGCTACTCTCAAGTTAATAGGCCAATTCCATTGCAGTCAACACATTCGCACCTTGTATGCTAGCATGGCCAACTAGGACTAAGATGCTATACTATACCCTTGGAGAATGCTCTCTCTCTCTCTCTCTATTGAGGATGTATGTGGTGGGGTTGAAAAGCTAGCCACTCGCAAAGCGGGAGTTCTTTAAGCTATCAAGATGGAGATGATCAAATGGAAGGGATATTTTACCCATTAGTGGATGTGTGATATGTTCAAACTTGCACTTCAAAATTTATTATATGCGGGCTTTTGAAGTTTCTGGGGAAAATGATTCCGAGCTCTTGCTCTCTCTCTTGTGATTGGAGTACTAGCCTTTGCATAAAGGAGGGGATGTAAAGAATGTAAACAACTATCGGACTATAGTGACTGGGTCTCTTATGGAAAAGTTGTTTGGGTGCATAATGGAGATGGAATTGTGTGATTCAGTTGAAGAGAATGACAAGCATGCAAAAGAACAAGCGGATTTTTGTATATGCCTTAGCACCATTGATCATCTTGTCACTCTTCATCTTCTCATGGAGGAAAGTCGGTCGAAAGGCAAGCAATTGTATTGCTATTTTGTGGACCATAAGTGCCAAGTGAGTTTATGCTTGCGTTTTCTCAAATCTATGAGAAGGTGATGTGTCAATTGCGCATGGGAAGAGGAATTTCAAAAAATTTTGTAAGCACTATTGGGGTTAAAAACAAGGATATCCGTTGTCACCAGCTCTCTTTGGTATATGCATTGATCAATTGGAATAAATGGTACTTGACTTTATGCAAAAAGAAGGCATTGAAAAGGGGGTGAAAAGATCACTGTTTTCAATGTGGCAATAAGGATTTTGCTATATACGGATGATCTAGTGCTTCTAGCACACACTCTAGAAGATGCACAAAACCTTATGGTTGTCCTTGATAATTTTTTCTTGCATAGTGGAATGATTGTGAATGAATCCAAAACAAAGGTTATGCTTGTGAAAACCAACCATAAGGAGAAGCCATGCATTGTGTACAACAATAAGAAACTTGAAGTTGTTGAGAGCTTTGAGTACCTTGGCCTTGAGGTTCTGTCCAATCACAAGTGGCATTAATGTGCTATGCATCATTTAGAAGCGGGAAATAAATCATATTATGCAATTGAGAACATGTGTAATGCGGGAAACATCGTGTTGGGCTCTCAAGAAGTACATTTTGAATGCGTTGGTGACACCAGTTCTCCTTTATGGAGTTGAAGTGTGGAGCGGGAGCATCTCAAATTCTACTTGGAAAGAGTTTGAGAATGTCCAAATGTGTTTTCTTACAAACTTTCTCCAAGTTAAGACACAAACACCATATATGCTCCTACTTCTTGAGTCGGGATCTCTTCCACTAGAGGTTATGTACATGGAAAGGGATGTGGAGTACATAATAAAGATGCGTCAAAACCCCTCACATGGACTTCCTACAATTGCATGGGAAGCAAGCAAAAAAAATCCAAAGATTCATTTTAGCAATATCTTGAGCACTAGATGGATGCAAGACATAAAGAAGTGGTTTGGGAGATGGGATGCATTACACTTGCTACATGATGCTCCAATTGACTCCCAAGTGAATGAAGCTTTTCTACAACATCAATGTATTAAGTTTTGGGAGAAACCTAGTGGGTCACGCTTCATACATTACACCACCCATATTACTCCAAACTACAAAACCATATTATTCATTGAAAGAGAAAACCGTACTCACATTTACATGCTTGAGTCTATCCCCTTGTCGGTGATACACACTATCACAGCCATTCGGCTTAGCTCCCATTTTCTTTGATGCGATACAAGGCATTGGGGAAATGGAGAAGAGTCAAATTGAATATGCACATTATGCTCACTGCAAGTTCGAGAGTCTTAGTACCACATACTACTAGCGTGCTAAGCTTTTGGTAACATCCGAACTTGCTTCTCTCAGACATGACTTAGACCTACCTAGTTTCCTCTGCCAACCATAGTGTGGGCTCTCCTTTGTATCTCTCATCACCACAATTCAGGAGCACCGAGAGTCACTCATCAGCCGTACACATACTACATCACATGTAGATTAAGTCCCATAGGTCATATTTGACCTCAAACGATGATAATAAAATCTCTCTCTCTCTCTCTCTCTCTCTCTCTCTCTCTCTCTCTCTCATTTTGTCTCTTAGCACGGTATCAAATCTTGGTTGTGCTTGAGGGCTTGGATCACAAAGCAAGAGCATTAAAGAAAGAAATATTGAGATTCTCGCGAGCCATCGTCAAATGATCTCTGATTTAAGTGCTTCCTTTTGGAGATCGTGGATCTTAGGGTTCTATGTAGTTCCTAGTATTATGACTGTGCAGCCATATTTCTATTTTTGGAACATTTAGACACCCATTTTGGAGTTAGAATGCCTTCACATGCATAAACAATAAGATTTGGGATTATGCAGATCTATATTTTGGTGGTGCAAAAAGTTTCAATTTGGCTATGTAAAATATGTGTATATATGCATATTGTGACTGTCTATTTTTAGTAAGGTGGTCACAGACCATGCGAAGGGTTGAAAACATGTTGTCCAACAAGGAAGGACTTAACTAGATTGTAAATGAGAATCCAAACAAGAAAAACTTCCATGCTTAGAATTTCAAAATGACCAATTTATTTATGGGTAAAGTTTATTGAAAGTACATTGATGGAGATCATAAGACACCAACACCATTACTAGTGGAAGGTGTAAGTGCTATGCATATAAAGATGTTTAAAGATTCGAACTAGGAAGCTCGAAAGGTCATGTACTATATTTTTTTGAGTGTGTAGGACACTATGATTGGGCGCATAAAAGTTTCTCACAACCCTCAAGAATCTTGGACCACCTTACTGTCATCCGATATTACTAGGAAAAAGGTAATGGAGCTACAGTCAAATAATACGTTTAATATAGTGCACAAGAACAACTTGTGTATAAATGACTACTCATTGGAGATAAATAACATACATGTGTCACATGCATCAATTGGAGTTGGTGTAACAAAATTGTGTTGAGGGAAGAAGCAATGGTATGTATAATGATAGGTGTAGAGAAAAGTGCTAAAGCAGGTATGGGAGACCCAGGTAGGAAAGTGACAATAGAGATATATGCTTTATATGGTTAGGGAGGCCAAAGGGTCCCTAAGATGGTCCGGTGGAGATGGCATGAAATAATGTATGAAGTGCTCATTTTTTGCTTAGGAATATATTATTTGAAGTGATGTAAAACAAGTTAGTCCAGATGGATCCCCAAACGGAGCTACACGGTGAAAGAAATGCCAGTTTAAAGTTGAAGTGCATTCCAGATTCTCGAAGGATAGGCAGGTTATGGTACGTGGTGAGAACTAGTTTTAGTGGATAGATGTGTAGAGATCATCATGTAGAAAATGTCAATCTTTTTAGATAGACAATCAAAGTCTTGGTTGCCAAGGTGTAGGGGTCTGAATTTTTGTTGGGGGCTTGTTTTATGAGGTTTTGGTCTCCTTGGTCGGCCTGTCGTTTGAGAATTTTGGAGCATCGTTAGGGTTTGTATGTGAGGTATGTGGTATATGAAGGCCAAAGGATTCGATGACACATCAAACAAAGTCCAAATTGGCAATATATAACAAGTTTAATTTGGCAACGAGGGATTTTTTATTCATATAATCATGTGTTTTATTCTGTGATCACAATGTAAATTAACAAAATTCTCAATTTACAACTCTTCCCATTCACAAAAAAATGACCATGTTACCTGAAGGCTACTAGAGGGTTGGGTCATTTTTGCACCTCAAGAAACATCCCTCGCCCTCTGGGATAAAAGTCTAGCCCTTTGGGCCCTCCCAGATACATCCCTGGCCCTCTGGGAAACATGAGGGGACCTCTGGGTAGCACCAAGTGCCCTCTGGGCAACATCAGTACCCTGACAAGTGATAATAGAAAATAAAAGAAAGCAAGATAGTATGAAATTTGTGTAATGATGAGGAGCACTCCATTCCATCAATAGAAATGATCCCCAAGAACTTGCACCACCTAACTCCTTCAGTAGGATGCTTCTTACCCATACCTATTTTTGGATGGATATATAACCAGGGAGGTAACTAGTCGTTAAACACAAATACATTGGTGTAGTGATCAGGAGCACTCCATTCCAACAATAGAAATATGCCCCAAGCACTTGCACCACCTAAATCTCTATGAGAATGCCTCCTACCCAATCCCGCTTCTAGGTAGATAGACACCCAAGGGGGATAAATATATGTAGGGGTTTTCATATATAGGCAAAAAGACGCAAAATTTTTACATGATAAAGCTTAAGGATAAACCTCACGTTTTAGTTCTAGTGAGGAATGTGGAGAGTGTGCCAAAAGGGGTGTCTGAGAGGATGGGCCATCGTTTATATAGGACCCTCCAAACTTGGCGCCTCTCTCTCAAAATTTGGAGGGACTTTGAGCCCATTGGGCCACCGGGGCCCGTCAAGAGAATCAAATATCCTGTTAGGAAAAGGTTTAAGCAGGTCAATGTGAATATGATGTTATTAACACTCCCATGGGGTGTTAATGACATGATCTATTACCACTTCACACTTCACGAGAATACGTGAATGAAATTCATGTTCGAGACAATTACCAATAGGGAGGAATAAAGTGATATTTTTCCGTTTGGTGGCCTCAGTTGACGGGCTTGGAAAGGTTGAAGTGCTGCCCGAACAAGATGGATTCAAAGCCGATGTGGTGAACTTTCAACGAGATTTTGCGGCTCAATGTTTTTATTATTGGTCACTAGCTGCAACTTGGATGAAGAAGGTGGGGACATATGGATTTCTTGATGCTTTGGTGGAGAAGTTTTTAAGAAGTTCCAAGGGGGAGTGAAGGAAATGGTGCCACATGGCACTGCCCATGATCCCGTATGGACACACATGCACTTATAGCAAAGGGAATAAGGGTTAGAGGTGGGTGCCCTATATGAGCAACGTGGTGAAGTGAGCTCCTAGAGCTCGTGGATATGGAAGCCCGTAATGGGGGGGTCTTTTGATGCTATTTTCTAGTCAGAGATGGTGCCTCTCATGGTTGTTATTAGTGGTGCTAGCCATGAGTGGAAATTCATTGCAGATGATGACGTGACATTGGCCATGTGCGGCTCTTCCCACGGTTCCCTCAGGGCCCTAATATTTTTATTGAGTGGATCCTTCTCAAAGGAGGGGGTTGTCGTGCCAGCGTGACATCCCCCCCCCCCCGGCTTTTGAGAGTGCTCACATGGCTTGGCATCCAAGAAAAGTGATAAATATGTGTGGTGCATGTCAAAAGAAAGCTAAAAAAAGGAGCGGTGAGCCAAAAATAAGAGGAGCTTCCCATGCCATATATGAACTTATTTTTTTGCAAATTGGGGATTTGGAAGCCGACGAGGACACCAACAGGAAGAAGTATTTTTTTTCGGCAACAGAAGGGTTTCTCAAGGTCTTATTGAGGAGAGCCTTGCAAAAAAGAATTTGAAGATTGTCGAACTTTGTTGGGCTCATCGTGATCCTTCTAGATGGTTTTTTTGTGATATTGTGAGCAAAACATAGCAAATTTTTGTGCCATTTCTTTGCCCTTTTCCCCCTTCTTCTCTTTCCTTTGCTCCAAGTGTTTGGTGATGGTGTGTGAGATGTGTGGGCCTCCCCCACCATTTGTGTGTGTGACAAAGAAAGAGAGAGTGGTGTGTGTTGTGAGATTATTGTAAACGGGAAAAATTTGTGTGGGGTGTTTTCAACCAGTTGCACAAAGCATGCGTGCATTAATATGAAAGTAAACGGTGACCTCTATGTGGAAGTGTGTTAACCCTAGGCTATAGAGAGGCAATTGTTTGTGTGCTGGGTGTGCTCCCCTTTTTCCCTTTCCATCTTCTAGCCCCCCCAGAGAGGAGCATCTGATTGCTCCAATTTGTAGGTGGAGTTGTGGTTTTGGAGATGGTGAAGTGCAAATTTTGAAGATCTGGTGCTGTGAAAGATGGCATGGATGGGTTTTTCTACTTTCAATGGGGTAGAAGATGCAAAAACTTGGCTGCAAGATTATGGTCTATTTGTGCTTGAGAGAAGACTCTGAAGAGAAGAAGGAGTTGTATAATTTTTTCGTTGTTGATTGGAGGTAAAGTTCAAAGATGGTACGGTGGATTGAGGAATGAAGAAAAGGTATATTGGATTGATTTGGAAGCATCGTTTTGATGCCAATATGTGCCAAAGGTGAAAGTGCCACTAGTGAACTAGAAGTTAGATGGTCCAAAGCAAAGCGTGCACATAGATTTTCATGCTTTTGTGTGGGAATTCAAAGCCCTTTGGAGATAACTTATGGAGGTAATTATTGCACAAATTCTTGATTATTTGAAGTTGAGAAAATTTTTGGATTGCCTACATGAGGAGGTAAGAGATAAGGTTGAAGTGAATGGGCCTGTGACATATGCTGAGGTGATAAATTTGGCAAGAGGCTGAATCAAGTATATTTTGAAGAAGTGGCAATCTAGGCAAGGTGTGTCAAATGTGGTGGTGCCTAGGCCGATCAATGTGGTGGAGGTGAATCCAGGTTTGATGTAAATGGGAATGCTAGCGTGAGAGGAACAAAGGGCTTTATGGTTGCAAAGAGGTGGAGCAATATCTATGCCAAGGATGAGTTAGGGAGGCTCCAGTTGTGAAAAAGGTGTAAGTGGTTCCACATCAGGATTGATCCTACTTAAGGTATGAGGAATTTGATTTTCTGCATGTTAATAAAGATGTGAAATTTAAGTTGGAGAAGAATGAGAAAGTGAGAACCAATGTGCCATATGAAGTTCAAGAGGAGGAATCCAGTCCTAGAGAAGTGGATATCCAAGTAAATATGCTATGCGATGCCATGCTAATGATTATGCTAGTGAAAGTTTTTATGGCGTGCGCTACAATGGTGCAGTAGGTACGGAGTTTTGACATGAAAGAGGGAGCAAACTTGTCCATGGAAGGACAACAGGGAAGTCTAGGAGTATCAAAGTGTTGATTATTTTGTCATGCAGTCGTCTTGTTTATGGGATAAAGGGGCCCGAGCTTTGAGAAATGAAATCCCTACATCCATGTTAAAGAAGTATCATTTTGTAGCAAACTTAAAAGAAAGTCTGAAGTTCAAAGTTGAGATGAAAAGGCTAGCTACCTTCAAGGAAGAAGTCCCTATCGCTAGGGAGAAAGAATGGAAGTCTCAAAGACTCAATGAGTATGGGAAATCAGTCTGTGCAAAGTAATGATGGACAAAATGAGGGAAATCGGGCAGAGGTTGGAATGAAAGCTTCTCAAAGAATTGCCAATATTGAACAGTTACAGCGAAATATGCAAGACATGATGACCATGATGGAGGAATTGCAACTCAGTGTTCTTTGGAGGTGGAGGTGGTCGTGGTCACGGTCGTGGTAAGAAATGGCCCAAGAATTTGAAGCTCAGCCTAATGCGGACACGGGTCGTGGACAAGGTTTCTTTGAGCCGCAGAGGAGGTTCATCCCTACCTGTTATAACTGTGGTGAACTTGGCCAACAAGGATAGGAGGTGATATGTTTCCACTTACCCAACAAATTCCTAATAGAGATAATGATTGTGCATTGGATATACGGGGAGATCAAGGTACTGAATAGGAAAATCAGACCTCAACCTTTGGTGGTCATGTGGGTATTGTACGGGTTGAAAAGAAAGAAGCAAATACGCTGCCTGTAGGCAAAAGAGAGAGGGAGGGTCTATGCCGCTTGAGGTCCTAGCAAAAGGAAAGGGAAAGTGAAAGAGGGTGAAGATGAAAAATCCAATAGGAAAAGATGACCTTGTAGACGGTTTGAAGTAGCAGATCTACCTTTGAGAGAAGGCCAAACAACTTACAGTTTAAAAGAAGACCTGACTGGCAAGAAAATAGATTGTATTTTTGGATAGTTGATGAATATGGTGCCCAAATACAAGAGGTAGTGCAATTCATGAGTGAATCCAAAGAAAGAGCCAAATCATGGACAAGTCAAAGTGTTGGCTGTGGGAGATTTACCCAACAATTGTCGTGTGGTGAATGCTTGGCACAAAGGTGTGGGCATGGGAGAGGCCTACATTCATGGAGGTGCTCAAGTTTCTGTGATCACACAGAAACTTTCTGTGATCAATTTTCTATGATCACACAGTCATGTGTCGAGAGACAGGGTCTCATTATATGCAAAAGCTCTGGGTTTTGGATTTGACTAGCAAACCATGCCAAAGTGAAGTGTTCGGGGCTGATTAAGAATTTGGAAGTTGAAGTCTTCAACGTGAAGGTTATAGTAAAATTTAATGATATGCTTACTGGCCTTGGATCTTTCCTCTCATTTTCGGATGACCTTGGTTGAGAGCTATTGGTGATATGCAAGATTGGGGCAAGGGCATAATCTGTGTGTATGGCAAGAAAGGTGAAAAGACGGTGTTTGATATAACTACCAAGCAACCTATGTCACTAATATATATCTCGCTCTTTTCATTTGAAGAAAGTCTATGAAGGTCTAGCTAAGATACAAGCATTGGGTGGCCAGCTCAATGTAGAAAAGTTCCACATTGGTGAAAAGCAAGGCTACTCTTCTTGGCCATGTAATCTTTGCCAAAGGTATTAAAGCTTACCCAAGAAAAGTTCAAGCTTTGGTGTCTTTACCATCACCCACTATGACTAGGTGGTCTCATTCCTTCAAAAGGTAAGGTATTTGAGCAGGTTCATTCACTTGCTCTCCCTAGTGGGTTTCTGTAAGGGCCTCCTCCTAGTCCCTACGTACGCAAGGCCAACACATCTAAGCCACCCACTTAGAAGGTAAAAAAGAAAAAAGAAATTAACTAAAGAAAACAAATGTTCAAGAAAAAATCAAGTTGAATTTAAGCACTAAAGTATACTCATGAGACACTTTTTGGCTTATGCCATGGGAACATGGACATAACCAATGCATAGGAAATTAGCTTTTCGTTTTGATAAAATTGGTATAAAGAAAAAGATAAGATAAGGGAAAAGGAAAAAAAAAAGATAAAGGAGAAAAGGAGAAGATAAGGATAATGTGAGTAAGTAGCTTGTTGAGAAAGTTTTGATAAATAAAATAAGTTATCAAAGAAAGATAAGTTAAGAAGATAAGGAAGATAAGTAAAAGAACTTATAAAAAATGTGCATAAATTTTTTCTCATTTTTTCACTTCTCTCCTTCATTTTCTCAAGGTGTGAACTTGAGAAATCCATAGCCAACCCTCTTTCACACACACCCCTCCTACACACACACACACACACACACACACACACACACAGAGATATCTCTCCAAGAGAAGCCATGGCCAAAACCCTAATCAAGTTTGTCAATTCTTCTTCAACTACACTCTCCCTCTCCTCTCTTCTAATTCTCAAGCTTTCCATAGCTTGAATATTTTTTCCCTCTTACCATTCTCTCATTCCAAGTAGCCAAATCGGTTGTCTTCCAGCCAAGTCATCCAAAGCAAGGAGAAGACTACACCATACACACACAAAGGTAATATTTTTTTGTTCTTTTTATGCTATTGCACTTCCTTGAAAGTGATTTACTTTCATGCTTACATAAATTTATGCTTAAGCTCTCATTTTTCCATAAGCAAGCCTTTTTCTTGGGAAGCAGAAATAACTACTTAATTTTGTTGTTTCCCTCTAGTTATGGCTCATTACTAATCATATAACTAACCATATTGCTAACAACTAACCCCGATGTTATTTCATGTTATGTTCTCTAGATTAACAGACTAATATGGCATAGAGATCATACTAAAAATAGCATGCATGTTGGATGATGACTAATATCTATGCATGTCCTTAAACCCTGCCAAAAATATATTTTTCTATTTTTAAGATGCATGAGATCATTGCCAAATAATCACGGGCAATTAAGTATTGATTTTTTTTGGAATTAACCATTCTCTTCAAAGTGGCATTATAATTTACTCTAAAAAATGCTCTTATGAAAGGTTCACAATTTTTTCTTTAAATTTAAGAAATAAGATTTTTCTTCTTTCAAAGAGCTGAAAAGACCATGTGTATAAGATTTGTTTAGTGATACCAATAAAGTATTTACTAGTTCTCTCAAGGAGAGTTAAGTTTTGAAGGATAACCATATCCTAATCGAAGGAGTTTTTCCTTGGAAGTGGAAATTTCCTTCGAATAAAAGCTATCCCTCCCCCTCTTATCAATTGAAAAGTCTTGAAACCATAAGCCTCTTCTAGATACATAATTAATCCTTTCCACGGTAGCAAAGGTATGCCTACATCCCTTCTTAAAGAAGAATTTGTTAATCATTCATGCACTATTAGATGAGCATTTTAATTGTTTGGTAAAAAGGAACCTTGGAAAGGCTAGGAACCTAAATGGGCTATTTTGTAGTTGTCCTCATTAACCGAACCTTTGCTTTGCTTCTCGGATTATTGATTTGAAAAAAATATTGAGTAGATTGTTTTTGTAAGCCTTTCCCACACAAGATAAAGAAAAATAAGAATTGGAATTGTGTCATGGTGCCGCCTCCACACATGGCGGAGGAGACATGATACCCAAGTTCTAGGATGAGGATAGAGATAAGCTTGGTTGAGTATACGTGATTACTTGAAAGATAACTCGATAATTTTATTAATACTAAAGGAAAAAGGAAGTAAATTATTCAAAAAATTAAAAAGGTGGGAACGACTTGATAAATGCACACCTACAAGGGTATGCAATAGGTTGCATGATGCTTTCAAATACTTGAAATGTATTCTTGGTTTGACATGTTTTAGAATAATTTTTTTCTAGTATCATTGTACTTCCTTCGAAAGGTGCATTTATCCAATGGTTCGGTAGGTGGGTGGATTCTGGAGGCTTAATTTGTGGGCCAAAAAGTTGAACCCAATTTTTATGTTGTCTAGTAAAAAATGGGATAAGGGGTTCTGCTCTATGCAGAGAGAATCAAACTTGGGAACAAGGGCTATGTGTAGCTATGAAATACGCTCATCTTAGGGAACACTCTAACGGCTGTGCTTGGCCATAACCAAGAAAAAAGCGTTAGTGACCTTGAACCAAGGGTGAACTAGAGAACATCCACCAATTGACCCTTGAAGGTTCAATTTGAATTTAGTCCGATGACTTTGATTGGAAAGTTGGATTGGTAAGAAAAGGTGCTTCAGGGCTAAGGAATTTATCCAAGAGAAAGTGAATGTTATCACCCCCTTGAGTTGGAATCAAAGAGAAGGAGGAGTCATGTCTTGGTCTTGGTCTCAAGTGAGAGGGATGTCGAAGATCATGGTGTATCCATTGAGAGATGGTACAACCAGTGGTCTGTTCCATGTCCCTCACAAGTGGTATTTGAGCTTAGTTTATATCCTTGGCTATACAAAGATTTTCAGTAGAGAAATGGAATATCATGAGTTAGTTTATTTGGGAGCTTTCGAATTTCAAACTTTTGCGATCAAAACTAGCTTTGCGATCTTTTTTATTTTAGATTCAGAGCCTTTTCTAATGACACAAAAAAAATGAGACTCTATAATCCATTTGAGCACCATTAATTTACCATGAAAGCATAGCTGTAGCTGTAGCTATCATGTTTGAGACAGACAGGGAGAAATATTACTTGAGATAAATAAGATGATCAAAAGAGAAGGAAGAGAATGTGTATAAGGTACAAAGAAAGTGTAAAAGCATGCAACTGCAAAAAGTTAATGCATTCATTGAAAACTGTCCTAAAAGGATTTGGAATATTCACTTTGAAAGATGCGCACAATCATAGCCATTAAAATACATTTAAATCAGCAATTTGTTAAATCCATCTATTAAGCTATCAAGCTTTCAAAATTAACCCCCCAAATACGTGCATATAAAAAAAATTTAACATAGTATATATAAAATATAGGATGCTTTAAAAATTATATATATATATACATATACATATAGTATAGAGTATAGTTTTATATATCCCCAATTAAGCGCTTTAAAATTAAAATGGACATAGTATATATAGAGAAGATGGTATTTAAGTATATAGTATATAGAACTATACTAATAAAATATAATTATATTATATTATAGAATATATATATATATATATATATATATATATATATATATTATACTACACATAGTATACGTCTAGTTTATAGTTATATTATCTTGATATAAGATATAACTAATACTATAGCTATATAATATACTTATATAATATAATAGTACTACATAATATAGAGTATATAGTAGATAATATATAAAGAGCTATACTTATAGCTAGGATAAACTTATATACTCATACATATAATATATACTAATAGTTATACTAATACCTACAAAGTATACTTATACTTATAATATATACTTATAGTTTTGATATATACCTAGTTTTATAGTATATAGCTATACTATGCTATATAGTATATAGTATTACTATAAAGTAAACATATAGTATGTGTAGTATATAATATACCTATATATTTTATAAATTATAATAGCATATATAGAAAATATATAGATATAAAATATATAGGTATATTATATACTACACATACTATATGTTTAGTTTATAGTTATACTATATACTTATATACTTATAATAGATACTAATAGTTATACAAATACCTATAGAGTATTCTTATACCTATACTATATAATTATAGTTTTAATGTATACTTGTTTAATGTAATAGTATGTATATAATATAGAGTATATAGTATATAATATATAGCTATATAAATACTTATCATAAATAATATCTATGTCTATACTTTAAATATATACTATATTTATAATATATAGTTATAGATATACTAATAATATATACTCATAGTTATAGTGTATACTTAAAGCTATGTTATATAATTATTTAATATAATTGTATTATATAATATAGTGTATATAGTGTATATTATATATAGCTATACTTATACCTATATTTTTACTATATACTATATAGTTATAATATATACTATGTATATAAAACTTATATTATTAATTAGTTATAGCTATAGAGAACGTAGATATATATATATACTATAAGGTATACTTTTCTAACATTATATAACTATATATTATATACTATATACTTAACATATAAACTATACATATTATATAAGTATATATTATAAACGTATAGCGTATGCTTATTATACATATATATCCTATAAGATAATATATTGATATTATATAATTGTATATTTTAGCTATATAATTATATGTATTATAAATGTATTTTGTATGAAAACATATTTAGGAATTTTGGGAGTTTTTCAACCCATTTTTTTAAATGATATTTGAAATTGTAGTATTTATTGTTAAGGTTGACCGCATGGTTGTTTGTGAGGACCCTTTGTGCCATATATACTGAATCACTAGCACATGAACCAAGAGCTCAAACTTAAGTTCAATCCTCACTTGTTGCTACTATGTGGGATATTAAGTAGAGTTTGAGCCTCAAATACCTCTCTTGAACTGGCAGGTGGACACACCTGAACTTAGTTCAGGGTACTAGCACATGGATGTGAGGCGCAAATGTAGATTCAAGACTCACTTATTTATTATCTATAAGATGTTAAGATGAGGGTTGAACCTAAGTACAGGGTGAAATCATATTAATCTGTCGCGTTTTTTGTGCTAGTTAGCAGTTTCAAGTTAGCACATCTTTGAAAAGTTGGGCGTCGATTAATTTTTTTTACAAATAATATCAAAATTTTTCGGAGGTTGTACATTTGGATTCCTTGTTTCAAGGGCTTTCTATTGATATATCATATGTCATAGATCTTGGAGATGTAGCTCAAGTTATTGTACTAGTTAGCATTTGTCAAAATTGTGCTAGTTAGCATTGTCCGGGACATGACAAAGCATGACAGGTTAACATGCTTTCACCCTTCAAGGATTACATGCCTCACTTAAACTAGAAAATGGGCATGAGGCTGAAACCTAGTTTAAGACAACTATATGTGACTAGAGGTTGGTATGATAAATTTAACTTTAACACATATCCATAACCTCAACACATAGGTATATTGTTGTGTTTGTGTATATACAATGACAAACTTGGAAACTTAAATGACTACTCATTGGAGATAAATAACATACGTGTGTCACATGCATCAATTGGAGTTCCAGTAACAAAATTGTTTTGACCTTAGCAGAGGGAAGAAGCAATGGTATGTATAATGATAGTTGTAGAGAAAAGTGCTAAAGCAGGTATGGGAGACCCAGGTAGGAAAGTGAAAACAGAGATATATGCTTTCTATGGTTAGGAAGACCAAAGGGCCCCTAAGATGTTCCGAAGGAGATGGCATGAAATAATGTATGAAGTGCTCATTTTTTTCTTTGGAATGTATTACTTGAAGTGATCTAAAACATGTTAGTCCAGACGGCTCCCCAAACGGAGCTACATGGTGAAAGAAATGTCAGCTTAAAGTTGAAGTTCATTCGAGATTCAAGAGGGTAGGGTAGGTTATGGTACGTGGTGAGAACTAGTTTTAGTGCATAGATGTGTAGAGATCATCATGTAGAGAATGTCAATCTTTTTAGATAGACAATCAAAGTCTTGGTTGCCAAGGTGTAGGGGTCTGAATTTTTGTTGGGGGATTGTTTTATGAGGTTTTGGTCTCCTTGGTCTGCCTGTCATTTGAGAATTTTGGAGCATCGTTGGGGTTTGTATGTGAAGTATGTGGTATATGAAGGCCAAGGGATTCGATGACACATCAAACAAAGTCCAAATTGGCAATATATAACAAGTTTAAGTTGGAAACCAGGGATTCTATATTCACATAATCATGTCTTTTATTCTGTGATCACAATGTATATTAACAAAATTCTCAATTTACAACTCTTCCCATTCACAAAAAAATGACCATGAAGGCTACTAGAGGGTCGGGTCAGTTTTGCACGTCAAGAAACATCCCTCGCCCTCTGGGATACAAGTCTAGCCCTTTGGGCCCTCTCAGATACATCCCTCGCCCTCTGGGAAACATGAGGGGACCTCTCGGTAGCACCAAGTGCCCTATGGGAAACATCAGTACCTTGACAAGTGATAATAGAAAATAAAAGAAAGCAAATAGCATGAAATTTGTTTAATGATCAGGAGAACTCCATTCCATCAATAGAAATGATCCCCAAGATCTTGCACCACCTAACTCCTCCAATAGGATGCTTCTTACCCACACCTATTTTCGGATGGATATATAACCAGGGAGGTAACTAGTCATTAAACACAAGTACATTGGTGTAGTGATGAGGAGCCCTCAATTCCAAAAATAGAAATATGCCCCAAGCACTTGCATGACCTAAACCCTCTACAAGAATGCCTTCTACCCAAACTCGCTTCTAGGTAGATAGACCCCCAAGGGAGATAACTATATGTGGGCGTCTTCATAGGCAAAAAGACGCAACATTTTTACATGATAAAGCTCAAGGATAAACCTCAAGTTTTAGTTCTAATGAGGACTCTGGAGAGTGTGCCAAAAGGGGTGTCTACGAGGATGGGCCATCGTTTATATAGGACCCTCCAAACTTGGCACCTCTCTCTCAAAATTTGGAGGGAATTTGAGCCCATTGGGCTACGAAGGGGGCCACCGGGGCCCGTCAAGAGAATCAAATATCCCTTTAGGAAAAGGTTTAAGTAGGTCAATGTGAATATGATGTTATTAGGACTCCCATGGGGTGTTATTGACATGATCTATTACCACTTCACACTTCACGAGAATACATGAATGAAATTCATGTTTGGGACAATTACCAATAGGGAGGAATCAAGTGATATTTTTTCGTTTTGGTGGCCTCGATTGGCGGGCTTGGAAAGGTTGAAGTGCTGCCCAAATAAGATGGATTCAAAGCCGATGTGGTGAACTTTCAATGAGATTTTGCGTCTCAATGTTTTGATTATTGGTCACTAGCTGCAACTTGGATGAAGAAGGTGGGGACAGATGGATTTCTTGATGCTTTGGTGGGGAAGTTTTTAATAAGCTCCAAGGGGGAGTGAAGGAGATGGTGCCACATGGCACTTCCCATGATTCCGTATGGACACACATGCACTTATAGCAAAGGGAATAAGGGTTAGAGGTGGGTGCCCTATATGAGCAACGTGGTGAAGTGAGATCCTAGAGCTCGTGGAGATGGCAGCCTGTAATGGGGGGGTCTTTTGATGCTATTTTCTAGTCAGAGATGGTGCCTCTCGCGGTTGTTTTTAGTGGTGCTAGCCATGACTGGATCCTTCTCAAAGGAGGGGGTTGTCGTGCCAGCGTGACATCCCTCCCCCCCCCCCCCCCCCCCCCCCTCCCCCCGCTTTTGAGAGAGATCACATGCCTTGGCATCCAAGAAAAGTGATAAATATGTGTGGTGCATGTGAAAAGAAACCTAAACAAAGGAGCGGTGAGCTAAAAATAGGAGGAGATTCCCATGCCATATATGACCTTATTTTTGTGCAAATTGGGGATTTGGAGGCCAACGAGGACACCAACAACAGGAAGAAGTTATTTTTCGGCAATAGGAGGGTTTCTCAAGCTCTTAGTGAGGAGAGCCTTGCAGAGAATAATTTGAAGATTGTAGAACTTTGTTGGGTTCATCGTGATCCTTGTAGATGGTTTTTTGTCATATTTTGAGCAAAACATAGCAAATTTTTGTGCCATTTCTTTGCCCTTTCCCCCCTTCTTCCCTTTGCTTTGCTCCAAGTGTTTGGTGATGGTGTGTGAGATGTGTGGGCCTCCCGGGCCATTTGTGTGTGTGACAAAGAAAGAGAGAGTGATGTGTGTTGTGAGATTATTGTAAACGGGCAAAATTTGTGTGGGGTGTTTTCAATCAATTGCGCGAAGCATGCATGCATTAATATGAAAGTAAACGGTGACCTTTATGTGGAAGTGTGTAAACCCTAGGCTATAGAGAGGCAATTGTTTGTGTGCTGGGTGTGCTCCCCTTTTTCCCTTTCCATCTTCTAGTCCCCTCAGAGAGGAGCATCTGATTGCTCAAATTTGTAGGTGGAGTTGTGGTTTTGGAGATGATGAAGTGCAAATTTTGAAGATCTGGTGCAGTGAAAGATGGCATGGACGGGTTTTCCTACTTTCAATGGGGTGGAAGATGCAAAAACTTGGTTGCAAGATTATGGTCTATTTGTGCTTGAGAGAAGACTCTGAAGAGAAGAAGGCGCTGTATAATTTTTTCGTTGTTGATTGGAGGTAAAGTTCAAAGATGGTACTATGGATTGAGGAATGAAGAAAAGGTATATTGGATTGCTTTGGAAGCATCTTTTTGATGCCAATACGTGCCAAAGGTGAAACTGCCACTGGTGAACTAGAAGTTAGATGGTCCAAAGCAAAGCCTGCACCGAGATTTTCAAGATTTTGTGTGGGAATTCAAAGCCCTTTGGAGATAACTTATGGAGGTAATTATTGCACAAATTCTTGATTATTTGAAGTTGAGATAATTTTTGGATTGCCTACATGAGGAGGTAAGAGATAAGGTTGAAGTGAATGGGCCTCTGACGTATGGTGAGGTGATAAATTTGGCAAGAGGCTGAATCAAGTATATTTTGAAGAAGTGGCAAGCTAGGCAAGGTGTGTCAAATGTGGCGGTGCCTAGGCCGATCAAAGTGGTGGAGGTGAATCCAGGTATGATGCAAAGGGGAATGTTGGCGTGAGAGGAACAAAGGGCTTTATGGCAATATCTATGCCAAGGATGCGATTTAGGGAGGGTCCAGTTGTGAAAAAGGTGTAAGTGGTTCCACATCAAGTAGAAGAAGCACATGCAAACTCAGGTATGGCTGGTCAGACTCCATTGGTAAATGCCAAAGATCATAAAGTTAAATTTGCAGATGAGATCCAAGTGATAAAAGTAGATAAAATTCTTGATCTTGAGAGAGAAGAGGAGGTGGAAGCAGATAATAGCAATTCCATGGATGCACGACATGGGAAATTGATTCATCCTACTTAAGGTATGAGGAATTTTATTTTCTGCATGTTAATAAAGATGTGAAATTTAAGTTGGAGAAGAATGAGAAAGTGAGAAGCAATGTGCCATATGAAGTTCAAGAGGAGGAATTCAGTCCTTGAGAAGTGGATATCCAAGTAAATATGCTATGGGATGCCATGCTAATGATTATGCTAGTGAAAGTTGTTATGGAATGCACTACAATGGTGCAATAGGCACGGAATTTTGACATGAAAGAGGGAGCAAACTTGTCCATGGAAGGACAACAGGGAAGTCTAGGAGAATCAAAGTGCTGATTATTTTGTCATGCAGTCTACTCGTTTATGGGATAAATGGGCTCGAGCTTTGAGAAATGAAATCCCTACATCCATGTTAAAGAAGTATCATTTTGTAGAAAACTTAAAAGAAAGTCTGAACTTCAAAGTTGAGATGAAAAGGCTAGCTACTGAGGGCGGTCCGAGGCGGGCAACAAGAAGAGTGGCCTCTAAGCACCCTTGTAGGCTCCCGTGCTGCTCATATGGGTTTGGGTTGGAAAAAACAATAAACACACACACAAACCCGCAACCTAACCCTACACAAATTTGGGGCACCACCTAGTTTTGGATGCAAACTAGGACGCGTAAAGAGAGAGAGAGAGAGAGAGAGAGAGAGAGAGAGAGAGAGATAGCGCTCGAGCTGCTTTGAAATGTATCGGCAATGATCAAGAAATATGTAAGAAAGAGAGAGAAGAGGGAGGGGGTGCTTGTTGCATTAATACCTCTTACAAATCTGTCATGACCGATCAAAGTGAGATTAGTATTTGTTCAACATAGCTTGAGTAAATTTCACCACGACACATCACAAGAAAAGCTACCCCAATCACTGTCTTAAGGCCAGGGGAGTCTTCTCCACCCTGTCGCCCTCTTACAATATGTGGGATTTATGGCTAAATTGATGACAACACCCAGACACAAGCTATCAAGAACTAAAAATATCACCAAGACACTTACACATCATTGTTGTCCATTACTTCACGTTGGAAGAGAGACAAAGTATCCAAGCTTGGTCCAAATCCACCCTCCTCGATTCAGCAAATGTTAAGCTTACACTAGTAGGAGGAATGATAGATTTTCCACTCTCAATTGAATGATCGCTCTGTCTCTTACAATGGCATAGAGTTCCCAGGCTAATCACCCCTATTACAACACATGCACAAGCATACGACAATGAGCTTCCACTCAAGAGCTCCTTCTAGAGAGGTTGAGCTTGGCTTCTCAAGCTATAGCATAGTGCTCTTGCTTATGGCTCTCTCTTTGTGCTAGCTACACCCTCCTTTTAAAGCAATTTTGAAGGCTAGGGTTACTCCTCTAACCATGGTTGGGTTAGATTTTCAGTACTTATCTAATTTCTTTTTCTTGGAATTATCAAGAAGTTGGTGTGGATAGATGAAGAAGAGAGAGAGGAGAGAAGTGGAGATGATAGGACTTTTCATAGTAGGTTAGTGTTAGTAAATTAGTAGAGTTAGTTATTTTATTGATTTACAAATGGAATTGGATATGTACAATGGGAGTATCCAAGTAGGATACAAAGAAGGAAGAAAAAACTCTTAATAGGTAAGAAAACATGGACTTCTTACAATGTTGATGCTCCAAGTGTCTTGAGTAGGGTCAATTTTGACGCTTGTTGACAGTCCACTAGCTTTGACGGTACGTTTTTTTCCCTCTTGACCTTCCTTTGGGAGCCAAGGTAATTGAATATGAGTAATCAATCACCATGATGCTGTCTTTCAAGAGAAGAGGCTGAATTTTATGGTTTTTTGATAGATATGGGTAATACGGATGAGGAAAAATGAGACTAGGTGGTCAATTTTGGAATGGAAGTGTGTGTAGGAAACATGAGTTCACCATGGTTTCTCTTATTCTTCAAAGTTTAGAAGAAGGTGAGTAGGGTGCAGAGAGGTGGGGATGATGAGTGGAGAGGTGTGTGTGAAAGAGGAAAATGATAAAGTGGAAGAGGGAGTGTGGTTGCATAGCATAGGCAAACTGGGGTCCACAAATAAAATCCTAGCTCACAACTCGTAGCTCAAAAAAATATGAAAAAGTTTGAGCTGAAAGTTCAACTCACGAGCTACAACTTTTGTTTGTATCACCTTTTCAAATTCGGGGAGCATGTGATCTTTAAAAATTCAGCAAAACCGACTGTTTTTTCCACTGCACAAGGTCCTTGTGAGGTCCTTCTTTGGATGATTCTTTTGAATACCTCCAAGAGTGAGCTCCCCATGGTGCATGCATGCATTCCACATACCCTTGACCTTATTTGGTAGGTTTATAATTGAAGATATTGTTGAGATCATGATATAAGTGAATAGTACAACTAAGAAAATCAAATATTCAGGGGTCCAAAAAAATATGTACATGTCAAATAGAAATAATATAGGTGGAAAAAATATAAAGGGGTCAAAATAAATCTCTCTCACTATAAGTCTACCATAAAAAGATGAATATTTTTGGTGTTCTAATTTATGAGAGTAAAAGAGAATAGATGTAGGAAGGAAAAATCACAATAGTGAAAAAATATACACATAAATAAAACTAGTTTTTTTGGATTTTTGTTGGGATGGAGTTACACCAAAAATAAGAGAAGCTTGCATGAAATTATTTTTATATGGAATAAAGAGTATGCAAAATGGCAAGAAAAAATATGGTAATGGTGAGTCAATGTACATAGCATAAATAACACACCATAGGTAGAAATATTTAAATAAATATCAAAATAATTATAAAAAATCATTTTATTTAGGCCCTATATACAATGAAATATTTACACATAAATGGGCCATAATATACTTATATTTTTTTGGCTCAACTAGCCCAGTGACTAGCTAGCTGAAGGTTTTTAAGAAGATATGGGAAAAGTCCCCTAACTCACACACACCTATATACAGTGAAATGGTAGGGATAGCCACAGTGTTTGGATGATTTTGCTAGGGTGGGTTAACTCACTATGGTAATTACGGAGAGCCGAAAAATGGCTATCATTAGCCCTCTCCCAGGATGATGGTATATTCATGTACCATCATAGAGCATCTTTTCCAAAGAGAGTGCTTCAGAGTCCTTGACGAGGTCTTCATTGTTTGGCCCCTCAGAATTTTGGTTTGAGTTACACTCATGCTTCACGGAACAATACCTACATGAGATAGCTGCCTTTTGACAGATCTTTGGTAGATCCTTTGGTAGAAGGCGACGCAAATAAGGCTTCAAGCGATACCCGTTTACCTTCTTGGAGTGCTCTTTCCCATTCAAGTCCATAAGTTGATAGTAACTTGAATTGAAAGCCTTCTTAACTATGTATGGCCCTTGCGATCTAGTTTCAAATTTGGCATCAAAACGATTTTCAAGTCGATTGTCATACCTTAGCACAAGATCTCCTTCATTCATGTCTTTGTCCTTTAGTTTCTTGTCAAGCCTTTCCTTTGCCTGCGTAGCTTTCCTCTTGTAGCACTCGTATGCTGCTTCTCTTTTCCACTCAAGCTCAGCTAAGGTAAGAAGTCGATCCATCCATGCTTCTTGATCATCTTGTGCTGCTTTGCCATGAAGTCGTATTGTTGGGATGTTGAGCTCAATTGGTTGTAAAGCCTCTTGACCATAGACCAAGTGAAATGGTGTAAAGTCCGTGGCTTCCCTATATGTGGTTCGATACGCCCACAAGGCACCATCCAAGAAGTCATCCCACAACTTTGTTTTGTTTCTCACCATCTTTCTAATGATGCCTACAATGACACCATTAGCTTTTTCTACCAGACCATTGGATTGGGGATAGTAGGGTGTACTATGACGATGTAGAATGTGAAGTTCTTCACAGACCTCTGTGAGCAAGCCCTTTCTAAACCCTGGACCATTATCAGAAACAATCTCCAAAGGTGTGCCAAATCTCACTGTCCTCTCAGTTACCTTTGCCACACTTTGTGCTTCCACCCACCTAGTCATATAGTCTACAGCCACTAGAATGTAGAGTTTACCATTTTTTGTCCTAGGGAGAGGACCCATAGCATCAATGCCCCACTTTTCAAAGGGTCCATTTGCAAGCACGATTTGCCTTGGACCATACACCAATCTTCTATTCCCATTTACCTGACAATTGTGACAACTTTTACACCAATGTTGGACATCCACATGCAGACTTGGCCAAACATACCCCGCAAGCAAAATCTTCTTCACAGTTAACTCTTGGGCAAAATGACCACCACATGCCTCTTCATGCAAACCTTTTAGAATGGCTGGAATCTCCTTGATAGTTGGTACTCTTCTGCACACTTGATCCTTCCCTCTTTGATAGAGGGATCCTTCTAGGAAGAGATACGCGCTTGCCTTTTTCATGAGTCTCCTCTTCTGAGCCTTCGTGAAGTCTTGTGGAAACTCACCCTCCAAAATGTAGCTAATAATGGGAGTCAATGACTCCAATCCCTGGTATCTCGGTTGCTTGACAGTTGCTGTCACCATGATGACCTGCACTTCTTTCTCAACACATCTAACTGCTTGTTGTGCAAGTAAATCGGCATCTTTATTTTGTTTCCTAGGAATATGATATAGTTGCACTTCTTCAAAGTGATTAAAAATCCTACGAATGTCATGAAATTTTGTCCGTAGGCTTTCATTCTTGTATGCCCAAATGCCTAAAATCTGTTTAACAATGAGAAGTGCATCTCCCTTTACCATGAGACGTTGTATCCCTTGGCCAATGCACATCTTCAAACCATGAAGTAGTGTGTCGTATTCTGCTTCATTGTTGGTAGTTGAACCTGGTAGATTGACCTTCTCTTTCATGACTACCTCCCCACTTGGGTTGAGCAACACTAGCCCTCCCCCTGCTTTTCCTGTGACTCGTCGAAAATCTCCATCAATGAACAAGGTAAAAGCATTAGGAATATTTTTCGGTGGTGGCAATGGTAGGGTCTTTATTTCAGGCACCTTAATCTCCTTCTCATGTACCCTATAAGTAAGGATCCTTGCCAATTGTGCACACACACTAACTTCTACCTTGAAAGAGTATTGGAACTCTTGCAATTTCATAATCCACTTTGAGATCCTAGTGCTAAGATTCATTTGAGATGACACCCAAGGAAACAAATTTTCTGCAATGAGAATTACAAAAGGTTTTGGTAGCAAGTAGGATCTTAACTTTCTCACCGCAAACATGAGAGAAAGAATCATGAGTTCTGCCTCCGTGTAGCCTCTCTCCAAAGAATTCATGACACTACTAGCAAAGTAGATAGGTCGCATCCGGGTACTATGGGGATCTTGCTGTAGCATAACCGCTCCAATTGTTTCTTTCCCAACACTAGAGCTAACAAAGAATGTGTACTCCCAACAAGGAGGCATGAGTGTTGGTAGTTCTGACAGGATGACTTTAATGTTACAAAAGTACTCTTCAAGCTCATCAAACCATGCAGATTCTACTTGTTGTGTCAACTTTTGCAAAGGATGAAGCAACTCCGAAGCTAAGTGAATAAAGCGTGACATATACTTCACCTTTTGAATGAATGAGATGACCTCTTTGAGATTCTTGGGTGATGGGAGCTCAATAAGAGCCTTTGCCTTTGAAGGATCCACCTCAATGCCTTTATAGGAAACCTTGTGACCAAGCAAGATCACTTCATCCTCACCTATGTGGCACTTGTCGGGGTTGAGTTGACCTCCCATGTCATAGAGATTCTTTAAACCTTCTTCTACCCTTTGTAGATGCAATGATTTTGAGCTATAAATGCAAAAATCATCAATAAAAACCCTAATGGACTTTCCAAATAATGTTTGAAACACCATGTTCATGAAGCGTTGGAAAGTTGCAGGAGCATTTTTCAGGCCAAATGGCATGACTCTAAAAGCATAACAACCCCAAGGAGTGATGAAGGTTTTTTTCAATTGATCTTCTAATGCGATACCTATTTGAAAGTAACCCGAGTAGCCATCACACACAGTGTACTTCTCATAACCAGCTACCTCATTTAGTATCTCATCCTGAAATGGGAGGGGAAAGTGATCTCTTTTTGTTGCCTTATTAAGTGGACGGTAATCCACACACACCCTCCACTTGTCGTTTTTCTTAGGAGTGACAACAACGGAAGAGACCCACTCTGAATTCTCCATTGGATAAATGAAACGTGCTGCTAGAAGCTTTCTTACCTCCTTGAGTAAAGCCTACTCCTTGATGACTCTAGCCTTCGTAGCTTTTGAGCCTTGAGTGTGGCCTCTGGCTTCAACTCAATTTTGTGTTGAACAACATCTACTCCACGCACATCGGTGTAGTCTTTAGCAAAAAGCCTCAGAAATTTCCCTAGCACACATTTGAACTCCTCTCTTTCATCCTTTGTAAGTGTTGTAGACAACATACCTTCTAACATTCCTTCATCTTGCACATTTTGGTTCTCTTGAGTACCTACCTTTTCCAAACCTCGAGAAGAGGTCTCCTAGTTGTTTGGCTTAAACCTTACCCCCATGACTTTGATGGAAGACTCCTCTTCAGTAATGCTGCCGCTACTTTCTCCTTCTGAAGTGCTATCGGTCCAGCCTTCCTCCGTCTTTGAGATGATTCTTCATGGAGCTCCTCTTGGCATTGCTCCTTCATGTCAAAGACAACCTTCTTATGATTCTCATTCCTACAAATTAGCTTTCCACTCTCCCAATCCTGCAAAGCTCGCATTTTCATTAGCCATGGTCTCCCTAGGATAAATGGGTAACCATTTTTCCTTTGGTAGACATAACATAAAAATCCACCGCCTTCTTAATGCCAAAGGCCTCTACAAAACCATTTTCACAAATGCCTACACACCTAGCTTTGCTATTGTTTGCCATCTTGACTTTAATTTCAGGTGTCTCATGGATGTGCATGCCTAGTTTTTGCATGATTCCCTCTGTCATGATGCAAATTTGTGCACCCCCATCCACTAGACCTTTCCTAACCAATCTTCCTTTGATGTAACAATCTAGCACAAGTGTAATATCCTCATTCATTTCAGCATGTGCAATTTTTACAAAAGGCACACTCTCTTTTACCTTTCTCCTAGTGCTAACTGCCTTTCTTAAATCCCTCCTAACTTGTGGGCATAATGCAAGAAACTGAGGCCATGTGATATCAGGACCCTTACCTCTCATGTCTTCCAACAAGTTGTATGGAGTCATACCATGTCCAAGAGGGAAGTCTTGGAGATTGATACGACATCAAGTCCTCTTAGCTTCATTGGTCTCCTTTGCGTTCTTACCTCGTCCATGGTCACTCTGTGATGTGACATCTTCTTTCTCCTTCGCTTTTCCATGGCCACGCTTAATGCCATTTGCTTCCATGTCAACCTCTTTTGAATTTTTCACCTCTACCACATGCACATTTGTGTCTGGCAAAGGTGGAACTCCTTCCACTCCTTGTGGAGGTGGTCTTGCTCCATTTGGCCTTTGTAGAAGCCATGGTTGCTGACTTGTTCCTTCACTTGCATTCATCACTGGGTAATTCAAGTTAGGTCTCCCTGGCTCCCCACGGGGCCAAGGACAATTATAGATCCCATGTCCAGACTCTCCCCAATTCCAACATTGTAAGACTCTCCTAGGTCGTGGATCCCGCTCTTCAGACTTCCTTGCTTGTCCTTTTGGACCTACAACTTTGTGCAAGGTGAATTGACAAGCTGCTTAAAGATTCATTTAACTTCTCAATCACTTCCGCCATTACCTCAGGAAGCTCCCTAGATGTTGATGCTTGTGACTTACCTTTGGGTCTAAGACCTTCTATTGGAACCTCTCCCCTTAGGCACTTGAGTTTCCTATACTTCTTGGAAGATCTAATGTCAGCTGCATCATAGGTGGTAGGTGCATCCGCCTCCACCTTTACCTTAAGATCAGGAAAGAGTCCAACTATGAATCTCTCCTTCTTTAGACATTCTGCACCATCACCAGGGTTAGCAACATTTCGTATCCATAGATCCTAAAGACGTAGAAACTCTTGCTTGTACACGTAGTAGTCATCTAAATATTTTTCCTTATGAGAAACAATGTCTTGCCATAGTTTTTGAGTGTTTTGGGTATCAAAGAAGTATCTCTTGAAATGATTCACAACTTTTGTGTAATTCCCTTTAACTTCCTCAGGCAAAGAGTCAAACCAAGTGCTAGCATCTTTCCTAAGGACCACCTCAAACATTTCTACACGTTCTTGATCAGTTACTATCCTCTTGATACGACAAGACATCTTGAAATTTGCTAAAAATAATTATGCATCCTCTCCAGGCTCTCCAAAGAAAAGAGGGTATCCGGACATTTGGTGTTGGCTTTCCATTATTATGAAAGATTACAACACGAGTTGCAACAAGGGATACAATAGAAATTTAGAACCACTCGCCTTCAAATGAAGAAGTAAGAAAGTACCACTCTAGGTTTTCTTCTTCAGCTACCCAAGCTTCAATGAGGTCTCGATTTGTTTGATCAAAACAAAAGGGTAGACTATTTATGAGCTCTAAGGAGGGTTGAAATTCTTCAAAGCTAAGACGCTATACAAAAATATCTAAAACTTCATTTTCTGGATCTGGAAGAGCAACCACGTCCCAAGTAATGAATTGCACTTGCTCTGCAATTCCCAATGCACAAGCGGTTTGTATAAAAACTAGATCTTCATGCTCATCGAAGGCTGTGAGAAAGTAGCAATTGACTAGGATCTCCTTTTCTTCGAGTTCCACATAGTCGATATGAGGCAACCTTCTCACAATTTCATAAAGAACATCCTCCTCAAGTCCAATCAAGCTTGCAAGATTTAAAGACTCCAATTGTGCTACAAAACTCCTGGACAAAAACTCCTTAGGATTATGGTTAAATCATTCATAAGCATAAAGAGATTTACAATGTCTCTATGAACAAAGTGTCATAGAAAGTAGAGAAGGATGAGAATTTATACAAATTTGCAATCTTCTCGGTGCTCTCTTTATTAAGACAAGCCCTAAATAGCTCCATATCTCCTTTGTTGAAAGTGAAAGGAGGACGATTAATAAGACGCAAATGACGAAAAAATTCACCAAATGTGAGTCTATGAAGCATAAACTCTGGCTGCAAGTTTCCTGAAGAGTCTTACTCAATGGTGAAATGCACTCGCCAAACACCAAATTTCACTCTATTTACCAATCTTATGGCACACACTACTTCGATGAATGTACGGTCTTCCTTAGTGCCCAACAGCAAAAGGAAAATGGAATCCACACGTAGGACCTTTCGTCTTAGCTTCACCACCCTCTTGTTATGAGGGAGACGCTTTACTACCTGCTCCTGCAACTCAATTGGTAATAGAGCTAGATCTCTAAGGATTGAATTTTCACTGCACACACACACTCCTTGTTAGAACAAATGATCGTTTTTTTGTTTTTGTAACAAACGTGGACAAACAAAAAGCCAACATACACACTATTTTGTTTGGCTGCACTTCATTTTAAAATAAAATGAACACATGTACATCAAAAGAATGTGGTAGTTGATGAGAGGTAGAATGACAGGTTGTGGAGATGCAAGAATTTCCCCTGTTTTTTTAGCCCCAAACATAAACACCATACGCTGCTGAAAATGTATCTTTCTACTAAGTGCAATATTTATCCTAATATGTGGTGTGAAGTAAAAAGGGAAAATTTCTAGGCCATTATCCATGCTCTATACATAAACTAATGCCTAAAATAGAACAAAGATATATACATCGAAACTAAGATCGTACCTAATGAGAGGCAAAATAAAAGAATTTACCGAAGCGTTTATTTCGGCTAACCTAAAAGAACCTAAAATTCTACGAATTACTCGTTGAAATTGCAACTTAGTACTAACAATGATGTGTACCTTTTGCCTTGCAATCGGAATGAAAGGATCATACAAATTCTCGTGATTCATGCGCGCTACTTGATTATGCTAAAGGTTGAGCCTTCACAAAACATACACAAGCCGTCCTCAGTGAGGGAACCAATTTGAGGCGGTCCAGGGCACGCAACAAGAAGAGTGGCCTCCAAGCACCCTTGTAGGCTCCCGTGCTGCTCAATTGGGTTGGGGTTGGAAAAAACAATAAACACACACACAAACCCGAAACCTAACCCTACACAAATTTGGGGCACCACCTAGTTTTGGATGCGAACTAGGACGCGTAAAGAGAGAGAGAGAGAGAGAGAGAGAGAGAGAGAGAGAGAGAGAGAGAGAGAGAGAGAGATAGTGCTTGGGCTGCTTTGAAATGTATCAGCAATGATCAAGAAAACACAATTATATATATAAGAAAGAGAGACAAGACGGAGGGGGTGCTTGTTGCATGAATACCTTCTTAAAAATCTGTCATGACCGATCAAAGTGAGATTAGTATTTGTTCAACATAGCTTGAGTAAATTTCACCACGACACATCACAAGAAAAGCTATCCCATCATTGTCTTAAGGCCAGGGGAGTCCTCTCCACCCTGTCTCCCTCTTACAATATGTGGGATTTCTGGCTAAATTGATGACAACACCTAGACACAAGCTATCAAGAACTAAAAATATCACCAAGACACTTACACATCATTGTTGTCCATTACTTCACGTTGGAAGAGAGACAAAGTATCCAAGCTTAGTCCAAATCCACCCTCCTTGATTCAACAAATGTTGGGCTTACACTAGTAGGAGGAATGATAGATTTTCCACTCTCAATTGAATGATCGCTCTCTCTTACAATGGCATAGAGTTCCCGTACTAATCACCCCTATTACAACACATGCACAAGCATACGACAATGAGCTTCCACTCACGAGCTCCTTCTAGAGAGGTTGAGCTTGGATTCTCAAGCTATAGCATAGTGCTCTTGCTTATGGCTCTCCCTTTGTGCTAGCTACACCCTCCTTTTATAGCAATTTTGAAGGCTAGGGTTACTCATCTAACCATGGTTGGGTTAGATTTTCAGCGCTTATCTAATTTCTTTTGCTTGGAATTATCAAGAAGTTGGTGTGGATAGATGAAGAAGAGAGAGAGGAGAGAAGTGGAGGTGATAGGACTTTTCATAGTAGGTTAGTGTTAGTAAATTAGTAGAGTTCGTTATTTTATTGATTTAGAAATGGAATTGGATATTTACAATGGGAGTATCCAAGTAGGATACAAATAAGGAAGAAAAAACTCTTAATAGGTAAGAAAACATGGATTTCTTACAATGTTGATGCTCCAAGTGTCTTGAGTAGGGTCAATTCTGACGCTTGTTGACGGTCCACTAGCTTTTATGGTACGTTTTTTTCACTCTTGACCCTCCGGGAGCCAAGGTAATTGAATATGAGTAATCAATCACCATGATGCTATCTTTCAAGAGAAGAGGCTGAATTTTATGGTTTTTTGATAGATATGGGTAATATGGATGAGGAAAAATGAGACTAGGTGGTCAATTTTGGAATGGAAGTGTGTGTAGGAAACAGGAGTTCACCATGGTTTCTATTATTCTTCAAGGTTTAGAAGAAGGTGAGTAGGGTGCAGATAGATAGATAGATAGATTCATTATCGTCCTCGGAGGTCAAACTGCATAGTATGGGCAAATTGGGGTCCACAAATAAAATCCTAGCTCACAGCTCGTAGCTCAAAAACATATGAAACAATTTGAGGTGAAAGTTCATCTCACGAGCTACAACTTTTGTTTGTATCACCTTTTCAAATTCGGGGAGCATGTGATCTTTAAAAATTCAGCAAAACCGACTGTTTTTTCCACTGCACAAGGTCCTTGTGAGGTCCTTCTTTGGATGATTCTTTTGAATACCTCCAAGAGTGAGCTCCCCATGGTGTATGCATGCATTCCACATACCCTTGACCTTATTTGGTAGGTCTATAATTGAAGATATTGTTGAGATCATGATATAAGTGAATAGTACAACTAAGAAAATCAAATATTGAGGGGTCTAAAAAAATATGTACATTTCAAATATAAATAATATAGGTGGAAAAAATATAAAGAGGTCAAAATAAATCTCTCTCATTATAAGTCTACCATAAAAAGATGAATATTTTTGGTGTTCTAATTTATGAGAGTAAAAGAGAATAGATGTAGGAAGGAAAAATCACAATAGTGAAAAAATATACACATAAATAAAACTAGTTTTTTTGGATTTTTGTTGGGATGGAGTCACACCAAAAATAAGAGAAGCTTGCATGAAATTATTTTTATATGGAATAAGAGTATGCAAAATGATAAGAAAAAATATGGTAATGGTGAGTCAATGTACATAGCATAAATAACACACCATAGGTAGAACTATTTAAATAAATACCAAAATAATTATAAAAAATCCTTTTATTTAGGCTCTATATACAATGAAATATTTACACACAAATGGGCCATAATATACTTATATTTTTTATATTTTTATATTTTTTTGCTTAACTAGCCCAGTGACTAGCTAGTTGAGGGTTTTAATGAAGATATGGGAAAAGTCCCCTAACTCACACACACCTATATACAGTGAAATGGTAGGGATAGCCACAATTCTTGAATGATTTTGGTAGGGTGGGTTAACTCACGATGGCAATTACGGAGAGCTGAAAAACGGCTATCACTACCTTCAAGGAAGAAGTCACTATCGCTAGGGAGAAAGAATGGAAGGCTCAAAGACTCAATGACTATGGGAAATCGGTCTATGCAAAGTAATGATGGACAAAATGAGGGAAATCGGGCAGAGGTTGGAATGAAAGCTTCTCAAAGAATTTCGAATATTGAGCAGTTACAGCGAAATATGCGAGACATGATGACCATGATGGAGGAATTGCGACTCAGTGTTCTTTGGAGTTGGAGGTGGTCGTGGTCACGGTAGTGGTAAGGAATGGCCCAAGAATTTGAAACTCAGCCTAATGCGGATACGGGTCGTGGACAAGGTGTCTTTGAGCCGCAGAGGAGTCATCCCTACCTAATATAACTGTGGTGAACTTGGACAACAAGGATAGGAGGTGATATGTTTCCACTTCCCCAACAGAATCCTAACAGAGCTGATGATTGTGCATTGGATATATGGGGAGATCAAGATACTGAACAGGAAAATCAGGCCTCAACCTTTGGTGGTCATGTGGGTATTGTACGGGTTGAAAAGAAAGAAGCAAATACGCTGCCCGTAGGCAAAAGAGAGAGGGAGGGTCTATGCCGCTTGAGGTCCTAGCAAAAGTAAAGGGAAAGTGAAAGAGGGTGAAGATGAAAACTCCAATAGGAAAAGATGACCTTGTAGACGGTTTGAAGTAGCAGATCTACCTTTGAGAGAAGGCCAAACAACTTACAGTTTAAAAGAAGACCTGACTGGCAAGAAAGTAGATTGTAGTTTTGGATAGTTGATGAATATGGTGCCCAAATACAAGAGGTAGTGCAATTCATGAGTGAATCCAAAGAAAGAGCCAAACCATGGACAAGTTAGAGTGTTGGCTGTGGGAGATTTACCCAACAATTGTCATGTGTTGAATGCTTGGCACAAAGGTGTGGGCATGGGAGAGGCCTATATTGATGGAGGTGCTCAAGTTTCTGTGATCACACAGTCATGTGTCGCGAGACAGGGTCTCATTACATGCAAAAGCTCTGGGTTTTGGATTTGACTAGCAAACCATGCCAAAGTGAAGTGTTCGGGGCTGATTAAGAATTTGCAGGTTGAAGTCTTCAACGTGAAGGTTATAGTAAACTTTTATGATATGCTAACTGGCATGGGATCTTTTCCTCTCATTTTGGGACGACCTTGGTTGAGAGCTATTGGTGCTGTGCAAGATTGGGGCAAGGGCATAATTTGTGTGTATGGCAAGAAAGGTGAAAAAACGTTGTTTGATATGACTACCAAGCAACCTATGTCACTAATATAGATCTTGCTCTTTTCATTTGAAGAAAGTCTATGGAGGTCTAGCTAAGATACAGGCATTGGGTGGCCAGCTCAATGTAGAAAAGTGCCACATTGGTGAAAAGCAAGGCTACTCTTCTTGGCCATGTAATCTTTGCCAAAGGTATTAAAGCTTACCCAAGCAAAGTTCAAGCTTTGGTTTCTTTACCATCACCCACTATGACTAGTTGGTCTCATTCCTTCCAAAGGTAAGGTATTTGAGCAGGTTCATTCACTTACTCTCCCAAGTGGCTCTCTGTAAGAGCCTCCTCCTAGTCCTTACGTACACAAGGCCAACACATCTAATCCACCCACTTAGAAGGTAAAAAAGAAAAAAGAAATTAACTAAAGAAAACAAATGTTCAAGAAAAAATCGAGTTGAATTTAAGCACTAAAGTATACTCACGAGACACTTTTTGGCTTATGCCATGCGAACATGGACATAACCAATGCATAGGAAATTAGCTTTTCGTTTTGATAAAATTGGTATAAAGAAAAAGATAAGATAAGGGAAAATGTAAAAAAAAAGATAAAGGAGAAAGGAAGAAGATAAGGATAATGTGAGTAAGTAGCTTGTTGAGAAAGTTTTGATAAATAAAATAAGTTATCAAAGAAAGATAAGTTAAGAAGATAAGGAAGATAAGTTTTCTTCTCATTTTTTCACTTCTCTCCTTCATTTTCTCAAGGTGCAAACTTGAGAAATCCATAGCCAACCCTCTTTCACACACACCCCTCCTACACACACACACACATATATCTCTCCAAAAGAAGCCATGGACAAAACCCTAATCAAGTTTGTCAATTCTTCTTCAACTACACTCTCCCTCTCCTCTCTTCTAATTCTCAAGCTTTCCATAGCTTAACTATTTTTTCCCTCTTACCATTCTCTCATTCCAAGTAGCCAAATGGGTCGTCTTCAAGACAAGTCATCCAAAGCAAGGAGAAGACTACACCATACACACACAAAGGTAATATTTTTTTGTTCTTTTTATGCTATTGCACTTGCTTGAAAGTGATTTACTTTCATGCTTACATAAATTTATGCTTAAGCTCTCATTTTTCCATAAGCAAGCCTTTTGCTTGGGAATAAGAAATAACTACTTAATTTTGTTGTTTCCCTCTAGTTATGGCTCATTACTAATCATATAACTAACCATATTGCTAACAACTAACCCCGATGTTATTTCAAGTTATGTTCTCTAGATTACCATACTAATATGGCATAGAGATCATACTAAAAATAGCATGCATGTTGGATGATGACTAATATCTATGCATGTCCTTAAATCCTGCCAAAAATATATTTTTCTATTTTTAAGATGCATGAGATCATTGCCACATAATCACCGGCAATTAAGTATTGTTTTTTTTGGAATTCACATTCTATTCAAAGTGCCATTATAATTTACTCTAAAAAGAATTCTCTTATGAAAGGTTCACAATTTTTTCTTTAAATTTAAGAAATATGATTTTTCTTCTTTCAAAGAGCTGAAAAGAGCATGTGTATAATATTTGTTTAGTGATACCAATAAAGTATATACTATTTCCCTCAAGGAGAGTTAAGTTTTGAAGGATAACCATATTTTAATCGAAGGAGTTTTTCCTTGGAAGTGGAAATTTTCTTCGAATTAAAGCTATCCCTCTCCCTCTTATCAATTGGAATGTCTTGAAACCATAAGCCTCTTCTAGATACATAATTAATCCTTTCCACAGTAGCAAAGGTATGCCTACATCCCTTCTTAAAGAAGAATTTGTTAATCATTCATACACTATTAGATGAGCATTTTTCACTACACTTCCATGTACACTCTTAAGAATGTCGCATTTTCACTCTTATACTACTATGTATGCAAGGGTGTCACTCTTGCATTTCTAGGGAGACCACAATACCAACTCTTCACCCTACTTTTTTATGTAACTTTTGCATGACATAAGGAACTTCTCTGATTGTTTGGTAAAAAGGAACCTTGGAAAGGCTAGGAACCCAAATAGGCTATTCTGTAGTGTCGTCATCAACCAAACCTTTGCTCTGCTTCTCGGATTATTGATTTGAAAAAAATATAGAGTAGATTGTTTTTGTAAGCCTTTCCCACACAAGATAAAGAAAAATAAGAATTGGAAATTGTGTCATGGTTCCGCCTCCACACATGGTGGAGGAGACATGATACCCAAGTCCTAGGATGAGGATAGAGATAAGCCTGGTTGAGTATATGTGATTACTTGAAAGATAACTATATAATTTTATTAATACTAAAGAAAAAAGGAAGTAAATTATTCAAAAAATAAAAAAGGTGGAAACGACTTGATAAATGCACACCTGCAAGGGTATGCAACAGGTTGCATACTGCTTTCAAATACATGAAATGTATTCTTGGTTTGACATGTTTTAGAATACTTTTTTTCTAGTATCATTGTACTTCCTTCGAAAGGTGCATTTATCCAATGGTTCGGTAGGTCGGTGGATTCTGGAGGGTTAATTTGTGGGCCAAAACATTGAACCCAATTTTTATGTTGTCTAGTAAAAAATGGGATAAGGGGTTCTTATCGATGCAGAGAGAATAAAACTTGGGAACAAGGGCTATGTGTAGCTATCAAATACACTCATCTTAGGGAACGCTCTAACGGACGTGCTTGGCCATAACCAATAAAAAAGCGTTAGTGACCTTGAACCAAGGGTGAACTAGAGAACATCCACCAATTGACCCTAGAAGGTTCAGTTTGAATTTAGTCTGATGACTTCGATTAGAAAGTTGGATTGGTAAGAGAAGGTGCTTCAGGGCTAAGGAATATATACAAGAGAAAGTGAATGTTATCACCCCCTTGAGTTGGAATCAAAGAGAAGGAGGAGTCATGTCTTGGTGTTGGTCTCAAGCGGGCGGGATGTCGAAGATCATGGTGTATCCATTGAGAGATGGTACAACCAGTGGTCTGTTCCATGTCCCTCACAAGTGGTACTTGAGCTTAGTTTCTATCCTTGGCTATACAAATATTTTCAGTAGAGAAATGGAATATCATGAGTTAGTTTTATTTGGGAGCTTTCAAATTTCAAACTTTTGCAATCAAAACCAGCTTTGTGATCTTTTTTATTTTAGATGCAGAGCCTTTTCTAATGACACAAAAAAAAGATCCAAACCAAAGGTATCAGAATATTATACACAACAAAAAACATCTATCATCTTGCAATAGTTGGGCTTAAGATTATGAGTCTCTTTTAACAATACACATTGAAAACATGTACAAGTTTCCAAAAGCCCTAGTTGTGAGCTTGTACAATCGTCTAGATAGATGCCAAAAAACATGCTTCTCTTACTAAAAAGAATTCAAATAAAGTCTCATGTGTCTAGAAAAGCTACTCCACATCTAATACATAAGAGAAATCTCCTTGAATGCATACCTCTTCATGACGCTTGCTAAGATTTAGGTTCACTACAACACATGCTTTATCTTGTAGGTTGCCCTAATACAAATGCAAGGTCTGTGGGAGTTAGTGCAGGCTAATGAATGACCATGTGCTCTTTTGGTTAAAGCCCTAGAATATGCACATACACAAAATACATGTGCTTACATGCCAAAAATGCTTTATGTGTAGATTCTCTCTTTTGAAAATCGGGACAGGTGCAACTAGGTTCTACCTTAATGTGTAATCATATCAACTCTCTATTAATACCTGAAATACTATGTGTTGTTCACTTTCTAGTTTCTTGTGGATGAACGTTGCAACCATACTTGCAGCTAACTCCAATCTCTTTTTCTCTTCTTTGGAAATACCATGTCTCCACTTATGCTTCTTGCTATTGGAGCCTTGTGTAAGAGCAACACTTGTATTGTTCATGCGTCGTAGTGGTCTTGCAAAATCTGCAAATTAAAATCCACTTTGTACCAACAAGTTGTCATTATCTTCCTTTGAGAAGTTGATTCAACGTGCATGATTTACCTTTTTCTTTCATCCATGAAATGATGGATGTATCCTTTGAATACTCCTGTCTTGTATGCTCCATCTCATCCTGTGTGACTTGAAAGGGTTCGGGTGACCTGGCTATAAGTTCCACGGTCTCCAGAACAACTGTGTTTGTACCTTCATCAATGTCAATGTTTAGATGTGATGGAGTTGAATTTTTGTTGCATGGTGTAGCAAACAAAGAAGAATCACCGAGACTTCTTCACTTGTTTCTAAATTGTGAGCCACATAAACATAGTCATCCGAATGAAGAATGTGGTAAGCTGAGGATAGAGAATGGTCAAGAAGGTATTCGTTTTGATCTTCATGATCCATCTTGGTGATACATTGACCTTAGACACAGAGTTCCCTATCTGAATGACAGCTTGCAAACCTTCAAACTTAATAGAAGGAGGCAATAGGCTTTGAAGAAAAAATTCAATGTAGAAGCTCTCCATTTTGTAATTAGACTCTATAATCCATTTGAGCACTATTAATTTACCATGAAAGCATAGTTGTAGCTGTAGCTGTCATGTTTGAGACAGACAGAGAGGAATAATACTTGAGATAAATAAGATGATGAAAAGAGAAGGAAGAGAATGTGTATAAGGTACAAAGAAAGTGTAAAAGCATGCAGCTACAAAAAGTTAATGCGTTCATTGAAAAATGTCCTTAAACGATTCAGAATATTCACTTTTTAGGATGCGCACAATCATAGCCATTAAAATACATTTGAAAATACGTGCATATAAAAAAATTTGAACATAGTATATATAAAATATACGATGCTTTCAAAATTATATCTATATATATATAGATAGATACATATATATACTATAGTTTTGATATATACTTATTTCATGTAATAATATGTATATAATATATAGCTATACTTATAATTTATAATAGTATATATATAAAATATGGTATTTAAGTATATAGTATATAGAGCTATACTAATATAATATAGCTATATTATACTATAGAATATATAGGTATATTATATACTACACATACTATATGTTTAGTTTATAGTTATACTATATACTTATATAATATAATAGTACGTACATAATATAGAGTATATAGTATATAGTATATAAAGAGTTATACTTATAGTTATGATATACTTATATACTTATAGATACATCATAGTATATGCTTTACTTATAATAGATACTAATAGTTATACTAATACCTACAGAGTATTCATATACCTATACTATATAATTATAGTTTTAATGTATACTTGTTTAATATAATAGTATGTATATAATATAGAGTATATAGTATATAATATATAGCTATATATATACTTATCATAAATAATAGCTATGCCTATACTTAAAATATATACTTTATTTATACTCTATAGTTATAGCTATACTAATAATATATACTCATAGTTACAGTGTATACTTAACGCTATATTATATAATTATTTAATATAATTGTATTATATAATATAGTGTATATAGTGTATTATATATATAGCTATACTTATACCTATACTTTTACTATATACTATGCATATAAAACTTATATTATTAATTAGTTATAGCTGTAGAGAACATATATATATATATATATATATATATATATATATATACTATAAGGTATAGTTTTCTAACATTATATAACTATATATTGTATACAATATATTTAGCATATAAACTATACGTATTATATAAGTATATATTATGAATGTATAGCGTATGCTTATTATACATTAATATCCTATAAGATATAATATATTAATATTATATAATTGTATACTTTACCTACAAATTATACATATTATAAATGTATTTTGTATGAAAACATATTTAGGAATTTTGGGAGTTTTTCAAGTCCCATTTTTTTAAATGAGATTTGAAATTGTAGTATTTATTGTTAAGTTTGACCGTGTGGTTGTTTGTGAGGACCCTTTGTGCCATATATACTGAATCACTAGCACATGAACCAAGAGCTCAAACTTAAGTTCAATCTTGTTGCTACTATGTGGGATATTAAGTAGAGTATTTAATATGAGTTTGAGCCTCACATACCTCTCTTGAACTAGCAGGTGGACACACCTGAACTTAGTTCAAGGCACTAACACATGGATGTGAGGCGCAAATGTAAATTCAAGTCTCACTTATTTTTTATCTATAGGATGTTAAGATGACGGTTGAACCTAAGTTCAAGGATCACATGCCTCACTTAAACTAGGAAATGGGCATGAGGCTCAAACCTAGTTTAAGACAACTATATGTGACTAGAGGTTGGTATGATAAATTTAACCTTAACACATATCCATAACGTCAACACATAGGTATATTGTTGTGTTTGTGTATATACAATGACAAACTTGGAAACATAACTTTAACATTGTTGATATGAAAAAATAACTTCTTTATGAATAGCACGTTAATGAAAAATTGCACTAATCAAAACAATATAATGTCAGCAAATTCAAGAAATTTGTAAGAGAGGCAAATGGACTCTAAAGCATCATCAAAGAGTAGAGTTAAGAAACAAATAAAAAACAAGAAACAAAAATGGACTTGTTCACATCCCTTACTAAAGCATTTATTTTATGTTGAGGGGATCTCAAATGGGGATGGTGTTTACAAACACCAAGATAACAAATGAAGAACAAAAAGATATGAACAAGTTCTCTTACTTATGTAGAAAATTCATATTTACAATAAGATAAATGTGAGCTTAGAACCAATATCAAGGGGCTAACCTTATACATATGTGTCCTTAGGCATTGTGTTTCCTCTTGTACATACTCGGTTTCTCTATTGCAAACCAATTCATCTACCAAAGTACTAAAAGTATACCCATGCTTGTCTTTACATGTACCAATCTAAATAACCATGCAATGTTCACCTTAGAAAGTTATAATCTCTACCCTCGCGTAAGTGAAATATGCACAAACATACTTCATTTTGGCAAAATTGTGGAGCCTATCAAGTGAAGCATCTCTTTAATCACAAAGGTAGGGACTCTCTCTTATGGAAAACAAGCACATGCTTAGTATTCTAATGAATAATATGTATATATAGACTACTTTCATGAGATCATTCGCATGAATTTTGTACCTTTTGGTTACGTTGTATGTCTTAAATATTAGTAGAACAATACAAACACATAACTATCAATAGATCAAAGAGAACAATATTATTAGAACAATAGAACCAATATAGGCTACTTCCATGAGATCATTCTCATGGATTTTGTACCTTTTGATTAGTATATCTTAAATATTAATAGAAAAAAATAAACACATCATTGTCAATAGATCAAAGAGGATAGGGGTATGGTTCATGACTCCCAATAAACCACTACTTGTCACATGCTAGATTGTGGAGGACATCTCTTTGAGAGCAAATGTACAAATTCCTTCTTATGAAGAGCACAAGCATGCCTCTTTTAGCAACTAAATAACACATATATGAAGGATATAAAAAATGAGACAATTTCATGAAGTGTAAAGACCCCAAACCCGCCGACACCAAAAGCGGGATGGGACCATTGACAGGTCTCTAGGCTTACTAAGTCAGAGTCCTTAAACAAGAAAAATTCCAAGGAATTCACCCTTACCATTGACAATGGTTTAGGTTTATAGCAATAGAAGGAGACCTAGTCCCGTCTCGCAGTGGAAAGGGGACCAAAAAAAAAAAAATTCCGGCCCTATAACTTCCATTATTCAGATTAAGGTTTCCTTAGCCAAAGCTTTTTTCCCCCTAACATGTGTAGGGCATAGCCATTGGTGGATTCCTTTTCCAAGTGAAGAAGTTTCTAAACGTTTTAGTGCGTGAGAATGGATAGTTCACTGACTAATCAGGTCCATCCGTCCATGATTGACAACCTTAGTCAATCCCCACTTACCACCCCGCACTCACACATGATTTTTGTGTTGTTTAATTACTACCACATTCTTTTTTCAATTAAAACAATGATTTATTTTTAACTTTTATAACTGAATTTCATTAAGGAAACCCTTGAAAACAGTATTGAAAACATTCTTTCGACAAACATCTTTATACTTAAGACAAGGTACTGTCATTCTAAAGTATCTCCGACCAGTACTGACTTGTCTCAAGACCACCTATACAGGGGTGAAAAAACAGCACCCATTCCTTATTTATAAAAACCGGGGTGGAAAAAGCCATCACCCAAAGTCCAGACGCCTATACGCCAACTGGTTGCCCATACAACCGAGCGGTTTCTCTAGGAGAAACTTGATATCTTAAGTGATATCCACAAACACAAACAAGCGCGGGTTAAAGACTCCATGCGCTTAGGAAACCGACTCATCCATGGCAGAATCGCCATCATTACTCATTACCTGGAGTAAAATATTCCAAGGAATCAGAGGTGTCTTGAGACAAGATGTCTTAAGGATAGTCAAACATTTCTTTCCTAGGTCAATCAGTCATAACCCAATCATTTCTTTCCTATTTACAATCATTTCTCGTTGGTTTCTTGGAAGTTACCTTCCATTTACAGTAAAGTTATCCTTCCTAACCCTTACGTATGTAGTGCGAACTTAAAGATGAACTTTTAAAAGATTAAAGCGAACAAAACAAAAATCCACATGAGAGTGCTCGTCCATGTGCTATTGTGCAGGAGCCTCTAGACTTTCCTCCGTCGGCCTATGGCTAGGCCCTGTCTCATGGTCATAAGTGGCTTTAATTCTTTTGTTGCTAATATCCTCTTCCTCGATAAGAGGATTTCCTCTGGTTCTCTTTGGAGCCATTTTGGCAGTCTTATAAAAAGACTTAATCGATTAGAGTTCTAATTGAATGATCACTTTCCTTCCCTTTTACCCAAAAATAAGGATTTTTGGAGTAAGTAGGTATCCTTGATAGTTAATTGGATGAGATATTTCTCTTGTAACTTCCTTGTATTACTAGTAATTTCCCATAATTACCATTTAATTAGGGAAGCTAATTAATCACTCCAAATGTGTACCACATATACTAAAAAATTAGAATAAAATAGAATCTATTATGATGAGCAGTCATAAAAACATGAAAACATTTACACCAAGATAAATAGATATTACATTAAAGTTTATATATGGTCAATACTTGGCACTTATTCAAGTAGTGCAACTTTGAAAATATCACTAATAGTATTTTTATGTTTGAGTTTCTTTTAGTGTTGGACATAGTTGTGCAAATTTCATTTTCACTTGATGAGGACATGAATACGTTGGCATATACCATACAAAAATGCTAAAATATTTGTAATAAGATGACATAAAATGAAGTAGATAACTAAGGTTTATCCTTTTGAAACAAGGTGTTTTTCTTCAAGCAACCTCTTGTAAAATACATATAGCTTTTCCGTAAAAGACTTCAACTTCGGGCATAATTTTATGCATTTTTCTTTCCATCCTTGTGTATATTGCAAAGAGGAACCTTCTAAAGACAAAAATAAAGCTACTTAACGTGTCCTCCTATGATCTTGATAATATGTCATTTGAATGCATCTACAATTGCTTATATTGTTTGCAATGAACGTTATCTTGTTTTCTACTCAGTTGGTTATCCTCACAAAGTTAGCCTCTATCTATAAGATGTACTCGGCTGTTAAGAAAAAACTCAAACATCACATAACAATCATTCATTGACCTCATTTAAATATATGTTATAATCCAAGAATACCATACAAATGCACTTGGCAAGTCTTTTTTATAAAAAATGTACCAAGGGGAATGCTTGATGACCATGTCTCTACTTAAACCACATCTTAAAAATAAAACACCAGTTCTACCTATTCTAGTCAATTGACTCACTGAATCATCAAAAAATCAAAAGTTTAAAGATTCCTATGAATTTTCTCTCATCCCTCTTGTTTGGTTGGTACCTTGTCTCATCCTCTGCAATCAAAAGTTTAAAGATTCCTTAAAAAAATTATCTTCCTTTGGTTGGTACCCTGCCTCACGCCTCTACCCTTTTCACTTGTGCAATCATCATCCCCACTCTATCTCTCTCTCTATCTTTCTCTCTCTCTCTCTCTCTCTCTCTCTCTCTCTCTCTCTCTCTCTCTCTCTCTCTCTCTCTCTCTCTCACACACACACACACACACACACACACACACACAATTGTGGCATGACCACTACGGTAGATGTATCGGTACGTCAAAGAAGTTTAGTGGCATCTACCGCACTGTATACGTGGATTATGTGGTAGTAGAAGCCCCTATCACAAAAACACATCACATATGACATATATCTTCTAGATCCCATCGCTTGGCCTTTGGTGCTCCTCTCAACCACCTTCACCTGTAAAGCATAAATGTTTATCCCAGAGCACCTAGCTTGAAATCTCGCCCATGGAAACATCTTCAACCTACACAACACATGCATGCCTAATTTTCTTTTCACCCTACACTTCGGGCTTATTGCTTGTAGGCGCTTACAAAATCACCATATCTAATACGCATTTTGACGTGCACACGCACACACACACACACATAGAGAGAGAGAGAGAGAGAGAGAGAGAGAGAGAGAGAGAGAGAGAGAGAGATTCGGTAAGACAGAGAAAGAGATTCTAATGGAAGAAGGAGTGTGAGACATGTTCTATGATACAAAGAGTGATATTCACTAGTGAAAGAGGTATAGCGAGGTGTCAAATTGAAAGAAACGACTATGAGCACTACGCATCTAGAAACTTCTCGTTAAAATCTAAGGAGCCCCAAAAATCAATCCTTTCCTCATTAAACAATAAGAATCTATTGTAGATACTTTATTTATCTGAACTTTTTAGAATCGTTAGCACATATCATATTGCTAAACTAAAATTCCCAAATCTTCTCTTTTCTAAATCTTCCATAATAATACGAAGAGGCGTTAGGATAATGAAAGTTGCGATTTTTCACGTGTCCATATCCTTCTCTTGAAAATAACATAAATTCATAATATTGTTGAAAAATGAGCAAGGGATAATCCCCCACAAATTACAATGGTCTTTAATATATTGAATAGGTACAAAACATTGAGTCAAGCTATCAAAAAACTTTAGAGAATAAAGAGGTGAAAGGTGAAGTTTAAAAGCTATAGATAACTTTCATCTAGAACCAGTTCTTCAAGCATTTCTAGATCATGAGACTCAAACTATAGTTTGAGCCTCATCTGATACAAACTCTTGGGGATGGTTTCTAGTCAAAAGAGTTTTTGTAGCACTCTTTCAAAGATGGCTTTCAATTTAAAACTTTTCCAAGAGTCTCTAGCTTGCAAGGCTCTCATGCTTAGTGGTATAGATAGTCTTGCAGATAGTTTCTAAATAGAAAGAGTCCTCTATGGATTATCATGAGGATAGATAATTGAGTCTCGAGGTCATGAAGGTCAAGAGCCTCATGAGACAGAGACCTTTGAAGATAGGTTTGAACTTGAAAGAATTTTTCATAAGTCTCCAGATCACGATGCTCTTGAGCTTAACACAATCAACACTCTTGCATATGATTCATGTTTAGAAACACTCCTACTATAGTTCTCATGAGGCTTGAAAAGTGAGTCTCCTAATCATGAGGCTCAAACTTAAGTTCGAGCCTCATGAGCTAGAGACTCAAAATGATTGACTAGGAAGAGTTATAGTAGAGTCTCTGGCCCATTAGAGTCTGTGGCCCATTAGGCTCAAACCTAAGTTCATATCTCATGAGATAGGACCCTTGTAGATGGATTCTACCTTGGAAGAGTCCTATTAGAATGTTTATAATTCTTAGAAACTGATTTTGTAGGTCATAAGGCTCAAATATAAGCTCGGGATGCATGAGGTAAAAACTCAATATAAGCCTTTTGAGATACAAACTCTTCCAAATAGTTTCTAGGTAGAAGAAGCTCTACTAGATGCTTATGAGGTTTGAAAATTGAGTGTCCATTTCATGCGGCTCGAACTTAAGTTCGAGCATCAGAGCTAGAGACTCGAAGCTCAACTAAAACCAGATATATTTGACTGCTCATGAGGCTTTGAAAACTAAGCATCCAAGTCATGAGGTTTGAACTTAAGTTTGAGCCTAAGAGAAAAAGTTTTGCAAGAGTCTTTGTTTTACGAAGCTCATGAGAGAGGGGGCGGGGGGGGGGGCATGGTTAGCATAACTTGAGCTACATATACCCACAAACAAAAGGGCAACAAAATAGAGCGTGTCCATGTCATCTGCCTTGAACTTAAATTCGAGCCTCGAAGCTAGAGACAAAATGCTCAGCAAAAAAAAGCTATACTAGCATGATCATGAGGTTTTGAAAACTAAGCATCCAAGTGATGAGCCTAGAACCTAAGTTCGATCCCAAGTGCAATAGAATAAATGCTCAGCGATAAATAAATTAGCAAGATTCTTTGTTTCAAGAATCGAGAGAGAGAGAGAGAGAGAGAGAGAGAGAGAGAGAGAGAGAGGTGGGGGGGGGCCTAGCATACCTTGAGCTACATATATCCACAAACAAACAGGCAACAACATATAGTGTGTGCATGTCATATGGCTCAAACTTAAGTTCGAGCCTCAAAGCTAGAGACAAAATGCTGAAGTAAAACAAGCTATATTCAAGTGCTCATGAGGCTTTGAAACTAAGCATCCAATTCATGAGGCTTGAACTTAAGAGCAATAGAATAAATTTTCAACTAGAAATAGTTTTTCAAGAGTCTTTATTTTAGAAAGCTCATGAAAGAGGGAGCATACCTTGAGCTACATCTACCCACAAACAAAAGGGTAGCAAAATAGAGCGTGTCCATGTCATGTGGCTCGAACTTAAGTTCGATCCTCGAAGCTAGAGACTTAATTATCAACTAAAACAAGCTGTATTCAAGTTCTCCTGAGGCTTTTAAAACTAAGCATCCAAGTCATGAGGCTCGAACTTAAGTTCGAGCCAAGAGAAATAGAATAAATGATGAACTAGAAATAGATTCGCAAGAGTCTTTGTTTCAAGAAGAGAGAGAGAGAGAGAGAGAGAGAGAGAGAGAGAGAGAGAGAGAGGTGGGGAGGAGGGGAGCAAGAGCTAGCATACCGTGAGCTACTTCTACCCACAAACAAAAGGGCAATGAAATAGAGTGGCAAAATATAGAGTGGCAACCAAAGTTGCAGGCATTGCTACAAAGCTCAAGAGAAGAGAACTTCATGACAAAGGTCCTCGCAATTGCCTTCATGGCAGAGGCAGCAAATCCTGGCTCGTCAAGGGCGGCTGCAATTTGTGCTACTACGTGATAAGAAAACCAAGGAGCTTTCTACTGTCAAATATCTAGATCGTGGTCCTAAGGTAATATGATGCTCATGGCGAGCTCAAGCCACATTATTTCATGGCCGGCTCAAAGCCTGGCAGTTTGCATAGCTTTACAAGATCACGGCTCACGAGTCTACCACAAGAGGCATGGTTTACACATCACCATAGTGAGAGACATGTCGAGCTCATGTCTCTGCAACAAGAGGCATGGTTTACACATCACCATAGGGAGAGACATGTTGAGCTCATGACTCTGCAACAAGAGGCATGGCTTACACAACACCGCAACGAGAGACATGGCGAGCTTACATCAGACTGGCAAGAGGCATGGCTGATACATCATCACTTTTAAATTTTAAAACTAATGGTGCAAATCAAATTTAATAAGGAGACTAACACTATTGTCAACTTAGTAGGACCTAGTTATTGACTAAGGGTGTGGGTAGTTGGTGGGTGATTTCTCAAGCTTGGCAAACTATAGCTCGAGCCTCAAGCCGTGTCGTTGCAAAAGAAGTATCATTGTCACCTATTGTTGCAAATGCAGTATCAAGTCCTACGGTAAGCGGGCTAGTATAGTGGGCGGGCCCCCTTTACAAGAGCAAGTGCAGACATATAATGTTGCGGGCGCTAATGATCTACACTGAAGAAACATTACCTTAGTGGTTGACATGTAGTGACAGGCATCCAAGCGGCTTTTCTTGCTTGTTATCGCTCTCACACATCACTAGGAATCTCTCACACTCTCCCTCATTCTATATAAGGTCTTTTGGTAAATTTTTTGACTTTCCTAGGCAGAGATTTGCGGGTAGTAAGTTCATGCATAAGGACGGTTAGTGGTGCACATTTTCTACATATGATGATTGGTTAGCAGATTTGGCCTGATTCAGATCACAACCTTCTAGAAAATCTCTTATTGCACTCGGCCTAGGTTTCCCATTAGGTAGTTTTGCATTGTTGGGTCAACAATATTTTTGGGAAATTTGATCATAGAGGGTAGATATGGGGTCTCGTTGTTCACTTTATTATTAACACCCTGTCAGATAATGGTAACAAACATCAATGGTTTAACTGCGGATTTTGACCCAGGTAGGAGGGGGGGGGGGGAGAGAGAGAGAGAGAGAGAGAGAGAGAGAGAGAGAGAGAGAGAGAGAGAGAGAGAGAGAGAGAGAGAGAGAGAGAGAGAGAGAGAGAGAGGTAGAAGGAAAAAGCTGAAAGTAAAGAGAGAAGAGAGATGGGGAAAAAGCAAAATATTAAGAAGGAAAGAGAGAGAAAGAAAGGGAGAGAGAGAGACAGAAAGAAAGGGAGGGAGAGAGAGAGAGAGAGAGAGAGAGAGAGAGAGAGAGAGAGAGAGAGAGAGAGAGAGAGAGATGAGGATCAGACCATCATAACCCTTAAGTTATCAACTAGTCCAAAAGAATGTACAGCTTGCAAAATAGTAAATACTACGTAACATACAAGCTATTCTAAGGTTTTTGAAAAATTGAGCAGCATTTCCTCCGTTTAGTAAACATTTTTTTTAGAAAAATTCTGTGCACAGAATACACCATGGAGACCTCACACTGAGGATTCGCTGATCCACAAGTAATAGACACATGATGATAAGAAACATGTTCCAATTCTAAAATTATTCTCTATAACTCTCAAGTTACCATCATATCTTTGCAACATATGGAGTGCCTGCTTGCTAAGTTCAGAGAATCCAGCCCGCATATTTATACTTACCATTATGATTCATTGGTAAAATACATGCTTGTAGTATTTCCTTAAATGGATCCAAGAAAAGCTCAAAAATTATCCATAACAACAACCAAGTTTCAATACTTACCTTACACTGAAATAGGCATGGCGACCTCACATTGAGGATTCTCAAGTTAATCATAAGACCACTAACAAAGACCATGTCATGCGACAAGTTTATGATATCCAAGCAAGTTAATTAGAATGCAAAAAAGAAACACTAATTTCTATCCTTTACAGCCATAAGAGTATGCTACCATATGATCTCAAAAAAACCAGTATGTCATATCAAACCCATATATTGTTCTACGGAGAGCAAGTAAAAAAGATACATGCCTGCTATCAAGGTTCTTTAATTACTACCCAAAAAAGGACAATATCTCTTACCAAATAATAGGAGACATATATTTCTGAATGTCTAACTATTATTCATATCATACCACACTTTCTCACCCATTAAACCAAGGTGCTAGATTGATTGTTTTAAAGTAAAAAAATCAAAATTATATATTTACCATGATATATAAACTCAAATAATTTACGCGTTTGTTGGACGCGGCTTCCATGTCTTCAAGTGCCGATGTGCGTTGAGGGTGGGAGGCTGTGTTGCCTTGATTACACACTTCGAAGGTTTAGTGAATTTCGTGCAAAACAATTCTTGAGATGTGCCCTAATGGTATAGTGTATAGTGCTTCATTATATCAAACTAAGAATTTACCTTATGGACAAAATCATCCTTGTATGTAAGTGTGAGGAGTGCGTCGTTATAATCTCACAAATACCCATAAACTAGAGGGCGAGGGGATGGACAACCAAGCTTGATGAGCACCCATGTTCATTAACGAGTGTTGAAGAGAGAAGCGATACGAGACGAGGGAGAAGAGAGAGAGACGACACAATCATCTGCAAGCCCCAAAGTGTATGTAGATTATACACTGAGTACACATATATAGTGGGGACTCCTTGCTATATATAGCATAAGTGTGGACTCTCTATATAGCTCCAACACCCCCACTCAAATAGGAGTCCCTAACTGTGGATGAAAAAACCCTTGGGGGTGCAAGGGAAAAACCCACAGCACCATATACATGCACTGTTGTATTAATAAATTTTCAAGTTTACAAAATATGTTCCCGAGGAGATACATCACTCCATAATATACAACAATTTCCATGAAAGCTCATAAAAATTCTAATGGAAACAATTTAAAAGTTTTAACTGCAGGAGCTATATCACTCTTGTGCTGCAAATGATAGAGTATCTTTAGCGTCTTTAATCCCTTGTATATGCTGCTTAATGTGATTTTCATCCTGTAATCAATACCAACTCAAGAAACATATGAAAATGTGAAGGTTAGAAATAATCATTTCACATTGTCCTTAGAGACGGTTCGCGACGCCGCTCTGGAGACGACATACAAACAAACATAATGTTGATGCAATCACATGTGCAGATGACATAGAAACAAATGTAATATCAATGTAATCACATGTGCACACATATATACAAATCCGAGATGTAATGAACATATTGGGGGGCCCAAGATCTCGACATCTTGCAGTTGTCATCATCATGGCTTTACATACCATGGCATCACCGTATTCACCATGGCATCATCATGGCTTTACGTACCATGGCATCACGGTATTTACCATGGTATAAGAGACGCTTAGAAAAGATTTGAAATAGCAATCATGGTTTTATGTACCATGGCATCAGAGACGTTTTGTTCAAATCAAATAAAAGCTGTAAAATAGTAAACATCATCATGGCTTTACGTACCATGGCTTCACGGTATTCACCACGGCATTAGAGACACTAAGAAAAACTTCAAAATAGCAATCATGATGGCTTTACATACCATGGCAACAGAGATGTTTTTCTTCAAATCAAATAAAGACTAGAAAATAGTATTCATCATCATGACTTTACATACCATGATTGGAGCCCCCAAGATCTCAACAGCTTGTTGTCATCATCATGGCTTTACATACCATGGCATCACAATATTCACCATGGCATTGGAGACGCTCAGAATAACTTTGAAATAGCAATCATCATGGCTTTACGTGCCATGGCATCAGAGAAGCTAGTTTTCTGCAAAATCTACAAAACCTCAAGACAACGATTAGTCAGTAGATAATGGCTTGGTAAATCTTGTCATCTCTACATCAATGATTCAGATGAAAACCATCACACACGTTCGTATACGATCCCATAAGACAATCATAAAATTACATGAAATATTTATGATAAATTGCAACCAGTTTTATAGCAACAAATTACATGTTCTGATGTCCAAACATACAATCTCAATATGGCAAGGTCGAGGTGGCTACACGGCAGTCCCTAGTGACGAGGAAGAAAAAATTATGTTGGGAGACTCGCTCGCAGAAGAGACATGATTCCGTGCTCTTAAACCCTGCCACAACATCGATAGCCAAGGAAGATTCTTTGCACAATTTACAGCTATATAGAAGCAAGAAAAGCCTTTTATGTGAGTAGGCATGCAACTCAAGTCGTTTCTATCTACCGTATCTGTACGCAATGCTTTTATTATTGATAATAATAGCAAGATTTATTGTTACTCTAACTTTAAAAGTAGGCTCGACACAAAGACAGGTGACGCACCAGCTTCGGCAGTCGATACATCCAAAAAGAAGAGCTGGTTATTTTTATCACTGGCCGGCATTACTCAAAATAACGCGATGTTGAATCATTCACTAGAGTGCGTGGACAAAAGCAGACAGCACCAGGAGGCTGCCTTACTAATCAAGGCCTTATAGCCTCTGCTGACCCTGATCTTAGGGAAAACCAATCTCGCACGAGATCTACCTGCAGCTCCGGCTGGCTTTTCTCTGCAGGAACACGCATGAGGGATTACCAATCAAGGCTTGCTCTGAATTCCAAGCTCGTAGAGCTTTTGTGCCTCCCTTAGGCAGAACAAACAAACCGAGTTAAAGATAAGAAAACATATTTAAAAGCTGCATGCTCCAGCCTCAGGCATACGACAGCTTTCATGCAATATCTTCTCAAATATGTCGCCACCTAGCTTTGCTCGCTGCTGCGTGCTCTCAGCATCTCGCCTCTTCAAGTTTATTAAAGGCAATGTTTCAAAGGAAAACAAAATAGCACTACTTCTTTGTTATCTGCTTTAGCGTTTATGGTCATCACGGCCTGGTTCTACTAGCTGCTTCTGCAAAGTCCTGTTTATTATGCTTGCTACTGAAAACTCCCAAAATCACTATATAGCGCTGGTATAACATTTACACATATCAAGCGGACACAGCCCGTTGATGTAAATATCAATCATGTTCTTCTTCTCACATCAAGATGTAGACTTTAAAAAGCTTGCGTAGAGTGAAGACAGAAGCCAGTCGTAGATATTATAATCAATACAATTATAAAGCGTATAATAAATCAAATCAAAAGAGGATCGATACTTAGCTCTTGTCAAAAAATAAATAAATTTATCGGCCTGCTCTGATACCATGTTGAAGAGAGAAGCGATATGAGACGAGGGAGAAGAGAGAGAGACAACACAATCATCTGCAAGCCCCAAAGTGTATGTAGAGTATACACTGAGTACACATATATAGTGGGGACTCCTTGCTATATATAGCATAAGTGTGGACTCTCTATATAGCTCCAACAACGAGCATATAGAGGAATTATGTGGAGATGAGCTTCCGAATAGTGGAAAATTGTGGACAATGACAGGAAAGAGTCTGAGAAATGTATGAAGGCGAGCGTCAGGTATTGGGAATGAAGCAGCGCTCGTATGTGCGTGTTTTTGCTAATGGTGTAGAAGTGCTGATGTGCACAGAGGGTTTTTCTACTATGTGTGCAGAACAAACAAGCTATCCGTGGTTTATTATATGTTTGTCAATTTCTTAATATGGCATAGCTGATAAGGACCGAATTCTGGTCATAGTCTTTTGTCTAGTATGTCTAGGATTAAAATATTTTCACATGCACCAAAGAGTGCCATGGCCCCAATATTGAATAAGATATTTAGAGAGAGAGAGAGAGAGAGGAGATAGAGAGAGAGGCCCACTTCTCAGTGCTCACCATTCAAAATTTTAAATACATATGTGAGTTGATGAGAACATCAAGTTCAAGATAATTCTCTTGTTACCTAAAAACTAATAACATTCCTCAAAGGTTTTATATTAACTAGCATTTCATTGTCTATAGTAACATCATTTGTTAATTATGTCTTCATCGAACCCAAACTAGAAAAAAAAAGGGGAGGGGAGAGGGAGAGAGAGAGAGAGAGAGAGAGAGAGAGAGAGAGAGAGAGAGAGAGAGAGAGAGAGAGAGGGTTTGTGGGAGTCGGAGGAGGTTGAGAATAATTACAAATAGATAGATAGATAGATAGATAGAGAGAGAGAGGCCCACCCCCAACCCCGGGAACAGACCAAACTTGGTGGAGGATAGTCCACCAAGTGGATCTATCCTCTGCAAAGTCTTGTATATAGATATCCATTAGTACTTTTTTGGAATGAGGTTTATGATTCATACAAAACAATGGAGTTCAACTGGAGAAAAATATTCTCATGAATGAAAAGCCAAATATCCATGTCAACGGTCTACTTTGAAGTACAACTGAAGAAAATTACAATCTTGGAAAACCATATCAAATAGCCATCAGTAGGTGTGATCATGCGAGCAATCCAAAACATCTCAAGTATCATTCTTTGTCAAAGCCATCACTATCTGCATATTATGTCCATTCATGTGAGAAATGTTATTATCTGAAGTGTTAGGGTATTTGTATATGTTTCTTATGATCTCATGAGTTCTAATAATGTGTTGATATCAAAATGAATACCAAAGAAACACCCTTTGGTATTCATTTTTTGTCATTCTTTGTCAAAGCCATCACTATCTGCATATTATGTCCATTCATGTGAGAAATGTTATTATCTGAAGTGTTAGGGTATTTGTATATGTTTCTTATGATCTCATGAGTTCTAATAATGTGTTGATATCAAAATGAATACCAAGGAAACACCCCCAACCCTGGGAACAGACCAAACTTGGTGGAGGATAGTCCACCAAGTGGATCTATCCTCTGCAAAGTCTTGTATATAGATATCCATTAGTACTTTTTTGGAATGAGGTTTATGATTCATACAAAACAATGGAGTTCAAATGGAGAAAAATATTCTCACGAATGAAAAGCCAAATATCCATGTCAACGGTCTACTTTGAAGTACAACTGAAGAAAATTACAATCTTGGAAAACCATATCAAATAGCCATCAGTAGGTGTGATCATGAGAGCAATCCAAAACATCTCAAGTATCATTCTTTGTCAAAGCCATCACTATCTGCATATTATGTCCATTCATGTGAGGAATGTTATTATCTGAAGTGTTAGGGTATTTGTATATGTTTCTTATGATCTCATGAGTTCTAATAATGTGTTGATATCAAAATGAATACCAAAGAAACACCCTTTGGTATTCATTTTTTGTCATTCTTTGTCAAAGCCATCACTATCTGCATATTATGTCCATTCATGTGAGAAATGTTATTATCTGAAGTGTTAGGGTATTTGTATATGTTTCTTATGATCTCATGAGTTCTAATAATGTGTTGATATCAAAATGAATACCAAGGAAACACCCCCAACCCTGGGAACAGACCAAACTTGGTGGAGGATAGTCCACCAAGTGGATCTATCCTCTGCAAAGTCTTGTATATAGATATCCATTAGTACTTTTTTGGAATGAGGTTTATGATTCATACAAAACAATGGAGTTCAAATGGAGAAAAATATTCTCACGAATGAAAAGCCAAATATCCATGTCAACGGTCTACTTTGAAGTACAACTGAAGAAAATTACAATCTTGGAAAACCATATCAAATAGCCATCAGTAGGTGTGATCATGCGAGCAATCCAAAACATCTCAAGTATCATTCTTTGTCAAAGCCATCACTATCTGCATATTATGTCCATTCATGTGAGAAATGTTATTATCTGAAGTGTTAGGGTATTTGTATATGTTTCTTATGATCTCATGAGTTCTAATAATGTGTTGATATCAAAATGAATACCAAGGAAACACCCCTTGGTCAGAAATTTTATAATGCTATCATTAATTTGTTGCTCCACAAACCCATTTACCCATTTTGTGTAACTTAGCTCAATTAGTCTTTTTATATCAATATATGCATTACTAATGTTTGATGCATTATAAATGATAGGTAGGACTTGTGATAGACACACTTTATGTGCCATATTTTTAGGTCTATTACTTGTAGTGTTTATAAAATATATGTTGCGGCATGGTAACTTATCCTTTTTCCATGCTGTGGACGTAGAAAAGTTGCCAATGTAAGGTAGGGTTATATTGATTACAATGTTGGTATGTTGTGTGTGTGTGTTTATAGGTTGGTTTAATGGATATAATGTCCAAGGGGTAAATAGAAAAGGGGTCCTCTTGGGACATGGGTTTGTTATGGTATAAACATTGCATAACAAATTTATTGTTAATAAACAACAGATCGTCAATGTTCCTCCAAGATCTTAGAAAGGCCCGTAGTATTTTAGGGATGTTAAGCCTAGTCAATTTTTTGGTATAGTTAAATTTGAATCATTCTAGATAAAGGTTACACCATAGAAGAGAGCAAGAATGTTCCTTGGTGTACACTTTGTTTGACAAAAGATATCTTTACCTAATTTGGAAAAACAATGGTCAAGAACAAATGAGTTAAGCTTGGTAAAGTATTCAAATGACCATTTTATTTCATTTTGTTTCATGGTAAGTAAAACCATTTTTTGACAGGGAAAAAATGCTTTATAGCCAAGCTTTATTACAAGTTTAATGATGTTTTGTAATGATTCTATAAGAATATTTTCATCGTGGTGAGGAATAGCTTCATAAGAAGCTTCACCACCATATGATACTGCTGAAATAATCATTGAGGGCATATTTATCAAACACTCATATTGATTATTGATAACCCAATATGAATTTGTGAAAACGTAGCCAATCTTTTATGAAACATGACAGTGCATTCTTTTAGACCATTATCTAGGGCATTTGACATAAGTGTGATACAATGTGTGAAGGGAGAAACACACAATCATGTGCATTTGTGATCCCTCTAAACTTGATTGTGTAGTTTCCCATAAGGTAGGGAAGACATTTATCAGTTACTGGCTCCACACCAAAATCTGAGAAACATTCATTCACAAGATGTATTATGTTTTCTTTGGTCACCTCAATTGGCATTAATTCAAGAGATTCAAGTCGTTCTTTTGCAAATACACGTATGATTTTCTTACAAATGAAGACAGATGTTTGTGACAATTTATCTAATCCACAAACAAACATATGACTTAAGATGTATTTAATTTCATCCATTAGGTCTTCATCCTTAAACCAAGGATTTTGTTTTCCTTTATGTGTAGGAAAGAGTTTATTAAATTCTTTGTCAAGATTTCTTGAAATTAGTTCATATTGGTGCGGGTGTGATTGCAAAATTTAATAATGTGCAAATCCTATTGCAACCGTTGCAAAACTCAAAAACCATAGCCTTTAAATTTAAAGGTACAAGAGGGATATGGTTGAGACCTTTCCGGATGAAGTCTTTCAGTGTAGGGTGTCTAACCATATCGGTGATGTTGTGATGACATGTCTTTCCAATTTCCCAAAATATTTCAAGAAAGGTTTAAAACGTTTATGTGTCTCACACCCACAACTATGTTTAAGGTTAAAAGACTCTCTAAAGACTTGTGCAGGTTTGTAAAGAAACTACCCAATATTTTTACTATATTTTCATCCAAAGTTTATTTTGAAAAAATCAAGGTCATTACAAAAGCAAGTTTCAAGCATTAATTGGTTGTGAAAATTTTTTTAATTAATAAAATCCTGAAACTTATTACAAAACGTAAGGTGGACAAATCTACCATGGGTCTTTTCTTGTGTTTTCATCTTGCATAAACCATTTGATTGCAAGGTTAGGGTACGAACCTGATTTTCCATGTTTTATTCCAGCATTTTAGGTGTATCCCCAAAATCATCTGAACCACAAAATTGACGACGTTTTTTCGATGAAGAAGGCATGCTGCTTGGTGTATTAGTGATCCTTCGCAAATTCTCCCTGGATTTTGAAGGCTTCAGAATATTTTCTATCGTAGAACCAAGTTCTGTGTGTTCGATTTTGGGAATGAGATGAGTGTTAGGTGGGTATAGCACCAAACCTTTAGCAGCTTCTATAAGGTGTTCATGAATCAAGAAAAACACAATGACATCATGTCAAACTTCAATTGGAGAAATATGTACCCATGCTATATAAGCATATAACTGGGCTGGGGACCAGAAGAATATGGGAAAAATCGAGGGAGGTTCTGAAAGACAAACCAAAGAAGGTGATCAAACCAAATAATGGTTGATCCATAAGAAGATTGCGGATTGTCTTTTATGCAGGTGCACTTGATGAATGGTCGATACATATTCCAACAATTTTCTAGAAACTTTTTGATATCATTCTCCTTGGCACTTAGAGATAAACCTTTTGTTCTGGCCACCATAGACACATTGGAGCACTTCTTTGATTCTATGTCGATCAGCTTAACTTGCTTAAGTATGAAGGGTAGAACCTATGGAAGAAGATGTTTAGCATGCAAAGCTACTATTTTGCATTGTTCAATTGCTTCTGGGGTAAGGCTACATAGCAAAACGAGTGACTCTATGCTGAAATGTGCACATTGGTTGCAGACCTCATAATCCCATAGCCTATTTTCTAGACGGATAGCATATAGTTCAACTTGTCTTGTGGAAGAAGCGGAATGACCTCGACAAATTTCTTTGGTACTTATTTCTCAATGAGAAAACCAAGAGCTTCTTTCTCATCAGTTTCTAGGAGGTCAAGATCAAGGAGGGGATTAACACTAGAATGGTAACCTAACAGGACATAAAAGTGTCCTTTCAGGGTTTTGGGAAAAATTTCCAAAACCATAGTAGATCCACTCATTTTGAAAAATCCTTTCATGAGCTTATAGTTAATTAACTACTACATATGGAAAAAATGAGAAACTTGTAATTTTTCTCATCCCATGGTCACTACAAGCCTCCAAAGTTGATGGACCAGTGAATTTTGCCCAAAACAGCAATTTCTTAAGGTTGATTGCATATAAATAAGAGTGGGGATTTTTGGAGGACATGAGATAAAATGCCCCGTTAACTTCAATGGGTTGGTGACCAAAACATATGGTTGCTTTTACCTCACTAATGTTTTTTTGGGCAAAAAAAATAGGTACAAAAAAGTTGCATTTTTGCCATTCTACGGACCTATCATCAAAGTTTCTATAGTCATGCTCAATACAGATACTATATACATGTTTTCTTAGTTCCCTTTGGGCCTTTGGATTCAAAAGGAGCCATGGAGCATGTCAAAAGGATAATGGATCTCTTACAATTGGAACCTTGGGGGCAATGATAAAGTGCTAAATACAGCAAACATGAAAAAAATGGGTTTAGCATTATGACCTCTAGAAACCCATAGAAACTACTCAATATCTAGCCAAGTTTGTAGTCTATGATTAGATATGGTTACTACCTACAAAATACACACAATTGGCCTAAGAAACTAGCAATATTGAGAAAGTTATACTTCCTACTCTAAAATGTATCGTATTCTTCAACAATAAAAAATCTCAACCATCATCATATACTATGCTATATAGCATATTAGGTCCCCCAAAACTCAAGGAAGATTAGCTTTATGTTATACATTACTCTTACACAATCAAAATTGAATTTGGATATCAAGAAAGCAACCAAAAAAATCATAAAAGTGCTAATTTTGGCCAAAAAATAGGATTATGCAATTATTGTAAATTAGTCATAACTTTCAATTTTAACACTTAGATCTCCCTACAAGCATCAAAACATGATGAGAACTATGAAGGCCTAACCTCTGGCCATCTTAACCTCACAAACATGAAGTTTAGAGTGGTATAGATGCCAAAAACTGAAGCCAAAAAAAGGACCCATTTTTTCACACAGTTTAGGTTCAAAAATGTTGTGCAAGAGTAAGGTTAATGGTGAGATCGATACTCCAAAAAAATGGGTAAGTTTTTTTCAGCTCATAAGGCAACTTTGTGGATATATAGCACCTAGACATTCATTTTCATACTCTTCAAATAATTCAAGCAAAATGGTCACTTAACAGGACACAAAAGCGTCCAAGGACATGAAAGTGTCCTGTTACCATTCTAGTGTTAACAATAGATTTGGATTGCCTTATTTCAAGAGGAAGGATGGGGATATTATTGATAAAATATAGTTTATTGAAGATGGTGGCGAGAGAGCTAAAATAAAAGTCAAAATTAGATGAATCTTGACTATCAATAAAGATAAGAGAATTAAGGAACTTATTAAGGGTTAGAATGGCATTTGCATCATCCTTTCTAGCATAAGCTAGCAGGATAATCTAGTCATTAGAAAATTTCGGACGTCATTTGGAGGGCCTTGTAAGAAATCGTATTTCTCTCTCTAGAAACTTTTTTTAAAATGCACTTGCACCTTGTGAGTACGTCCAAAAGGACAACCAGACACTTTAAAAAGTAGATTTATATTCCCAATCGTCCTTGAAAACGGTCACTTTTTTATTTAATGTGAGCGTCTTTTTCAAGAGGTAGGTGCGGCACATTCAAGGCAGCTTACGTTATCACTGAAAGTTGAAAAGTCACAAACTGTCAAATAGTGATAGATTTTGAGGCTTTTGACACCACCAATGCGTCCGGAACGCCAAAATACCCTAAAAACGAATGTCTACTTGTTTCATTCCGACATCCGAAGAGGCAAAAAATGTCAAAAAACCCCAAAAAATGGGCTTTTTACTTAGGGCGCGAGGAGGCATTCTAAAATGTTAGAATGCCCCTCTGCGCGCCGTTAGTACAAAGCTCCATTTAGTGATTTTTGGACAATTATCTTTCAAGAAAGCCTACCCATGTTTCTCTATTGCACTTTTGCACCATGCTCTCTATCTCTCTCTCTCTCTCTCTCTCTCTCTCTCTCTCTCTATCTTTCTTTCTCCCTCTCCCCCTCCCTCTCCTTTCTATAGCTTAGCATATTTAAAGAAAGAGAGAGTGAGAGACTCCCATTACTAACGGCGCCGTTAGTATAAGGTAACAGAAAGACTCTCTCTCTCTCTTTCCCCCGCCTTACTTCCTCTCTCTATAACACTCACACATACACACATAAACACATACACTGGTGGATGCACAGTACTAAAGGCGTGCATAGAGACATGCACACCAGTTGTGCCTCTCTACGCGCGCCTATAGTATAGAGAGAGAGAGAGAGAGAGGAGAGAGATAGAGAGAGAGAGGGGCTCTTTGTGTTTGTGTGTGTGTGTGTGTATGTTATATTTGTGTGTCTGTGTGTTTGTGAGTGTGTGTGTCTCTGTGTGTGTGTATGTTATATTTGTGTCTCTGTGTGTTTGTGTGTATGTTATATTTGTCTGTGTGTGTGTGTGTGTGTGTGTGTGTGATCAAAATGCACTTTGTAGAATTGTAACAATGGGTGTGCGTGCTCACTCTTAAAGACCCGAAATTATGATCTCTAAGGCTAAGATGATGAAGAAAAAACCTATGTGATAGATGGAGGCCTTTTTAGAGATTTTTTGACATTTTCCTCTCAAAAAGCTCTTTAAAAGAGAAAAAAAGGGGCTTTTTACTAACGGCGCGCGATGAGGCATTCCAAAATTTTGGAATGCCCCCTCGTGCGCCATTAGTAAAATGTTCTTTTAGGGGTTTTTGACATTCTTTGCCTCTTTGGATGTCGGAGCTAGGCAATTGGACATTCATTTCTAGGATATTTGGGCGTTCCGGACGCATTGACAGTATCAAAAGTTTCAAAATCTTTCACCACTTGATAGTTTTGTAACTTTTTGAATTCTAGTGATGACGTAAGCTGTATCAAATGCACCGTATCTACCTTCTGAAAAAGGTGCTCGCATTAAATGAAAGAGAGTGATCGTCTTCAAGGACCACTAGATTATTAAATGAGGAGAGGGACACCTTTTATATTTTTGTTAATATCAATCTATTTTTCTACGTAACGTAGGCTCTTCTCTCATTGGAGGAGCTTATTTTCCTCTCTCTTCCAAAAGACCTTCGAAATCTCCTAATGCATCAATTGAGGCAACATCAAGGGCAAACATGGTGTGGTTTTTTACCACTTTCCATTCATGATCAAGCAATCTTTTGTGGAAGTCAATGCCTTTAAAACAAGAGAGGATACACTTAGTTCCTATAGGAGGAATTCGGATGCCACTGTTAGTTCCATACCCCAAACGGGTATGTCATGCAATCCAAGCACCCTGCTGAGTAAACAATTAGTGCATAATTAAAATATGCAACATTAAAGATAAAAGATAAAACCAAAAATATGGTGGTTAACCGACCAAAGGTAACCAGGGAAACAGAGAGAGAGAGAGTATAATAGAAAAATTCCTACAGTTAAACCATATTTTGGGTTTCTGAATTTCAAAATACAAGTACAATTGTCAAATACAAACATTTAATTCATCCATTTTGAATTACAAACCACAGTGGGGTTACCAGATGAGACACTCCTAGCTTTGTGAAGGGGAAAAACCTATACCTGCCAACCAACCATTACTGATTGTTAGTAAGAACTGACACTCAGTGAATGGGTGTCAGGAATCCAATTAGCTTTTCGTGCTTTCCAATTGTTGTCACACATCACCAGAATTCTCTCACACTCTCCCTCATTCTATATAAGGGCTTTTGATAAAATTCTTGAATTTCCTAGACAGAGATTTATGGGTAGTAAGTTCATGCATAAGGGTGGGTAGAGGGTGCACATTATCTACATATGATGATTGGTTAGCAGATTTGGCCTAATTCGGATCACAACCTTGTGGGAAATTGTTTATTGCACTGGGCCTACGTTTTCCATTTGGTAGAAATATTCATTTCCATAGTGTTGGGTCTGGGATATCTTTGGAAGATTTGATCACAGAGGGAAGATCTTGGGTCTCGTTGTTCACTTGATTATTAACACCCTGTCAGATAATGATAACAAACATCAATGGTTATTCTGGTGTTCACAAAGGTTATCCGCGGATTTTAACCCAAGTAGGACATATAACACTAGACATAACCCCGGGGAGGTCACCTAATAAAAATGTAACCTATCAGGTGAGTTCAACAAAAGGGAATTTAAAGTTCTTGAAACTTACAGAAATATATATACAGAAGGGCATAATATATTAAAATTTGAAAAAAACTTACAGATTTTAAAAGAAAAGGGTACATTATATTCTTAACAAAATTCAGCGATAAGGGGTTTTACAAACATGCCTTGAACGCAGGTGATATGGTAGTTTTACACATAGTGAAGCCCCCAAGACTATAGAGAGAGAGAGAGAGAGAGAGAGAGAGAGAGAGAGAGAGAGAGAGAGAGAGAGAGAGAGAGAGAGAAAGAGAGAGAGAGAGAAAGAGAAAGAAATAAAAGGAGCGAGAAAGAGATGGAGATTGGACCGTCATAACCCTTAAGTTATCAACCAGTCCAAAACAATGTACAACTTGCAAAATAGCAAATACTACGTAACCTACAAGATATTCTAAGGTTTTTGAAAAATTGGGCAGCATTTCCTCCGTTTAGTATACATTTTTTAAAAAGATTCTATGCACGGAATACACCATGGTGACATCACACTCAGGATGTGCTGATCCAAATTTAATAAAAACATGATGATCAAAAACATGCTCCCATTCTAAAATTATTCTGTATAATTGTCAAGTTACCATCACATCTTTTCAACATATGGATTGCCTGCTTGCTAAGCTAACAGAATCCAACCCGCATATTTATACTTACCATTATGACTCATTGGTAAAATTAATGCTTGTAGTATTTACCTAAATGCATCCAGGAAAAGCTCAAAAATTACCCATAACAACCAAGTTGCAACTACTATCTTATGGTAGTCAGCCTTTAGACCAGGCATAGGACATTTCTGGTTTATGGATCTATGAGTCATATAAAGCTGACATGTTTTCAAAATAGTTTCCATATTTTTGAAGAAAATGGACATTATTTCCTTTGTTTAGGGGATGCATTCATGAATTACCTTACGCCAAAATAGACATGGCGACCTCACATTGAGGAGTTTCATGTTAATCATAAGATGTTCACCCAACAAAGACCATGTCATGCGACAAGTTTCTGATATCCAAGCAAGTTAATTAGACTTCAAAAAAGAAACATTAATTTATATCCTTTAGAGCCATAAGAGTATGCTACCATATGATCTCAAAAAAATCAGTATGTCATATCAAACCCATATACCATTATACCAAGAGCCAGGAGAAAAAGATACATGCATGCTATCAAGCGTTCTTTAGTTACTGCCCAAAAAAGGACAATATCTCTTACCGGATAACTAGAGACATATATTTCTGAATGTGTAACTATTATTCATGTCATACCACACTTTCTCACCCATTCAACCAAGGTGCTAGATTTCTTGTTTTAAAGTTGAAACATTAAAATGGTTTTTGGACTGGGTTGCCATGTCTTCAAGTGCCGATGCGTATTGAGGGTGGGAAGTTGTGTCACCTGATTACACACTTCAAATATTTAGTGTTTATCCTACAAAACCATTCATGAGATGTACCCCAACGGTATAGTGTATAGTACTTCATTATATCAAAATAAGAATTTACCTTATGGACAAAATCAGCCTTGTATGCAGGTGTGAGGAGTGCATCATTATAATCTCCAAGATACCCACAAACTCATTAGGAAGAGAATGGGGTCTATGAGGGCCTCTATATTTGGCAGTTTAAGGGAGTCAAACCTTTAGTAATCAGAGGAAAACTTTTGAGTTCAAACAGGCCAAACGTCTAGTTTATTTGAATTCAAATTTCCCCCCCAAAATATAATTTAAAATCTAGCGGGTAAAACCATATCATGTTGCATATCTATGGAAAAAGCTCGACACATAGATTGCAGATCTATAATCTCCGGCTCAAATCGGTGATCATATGTGGGGGTTATGGAAGGGGAAAAATCATAAAATTGTCCACCTTCTTTTTGAGGGGAAAAGTGCATGCTTTGACCACTCTTACACATGTCTTTCACACACACCATTCTTGCACACATGGCAATACACCTATTTTTATAAAATGTTAGTCACTTCCATGATTAAACTCATGGAAAATAAAGAGGCCCTACTAAACCCCATCCTCTTCCTAATGTAGAGGATGCTTAACATTAGCAACATGCTTAACATTAGCGACGCTCATACTGCGACACTCAAACATGAAAATGCACGCTGTCGCTATATGAGTCACTATGTTACTTTTAACATAGAGACGCATATAGCGACACCGACATGGCTATAAAAATAATCGAGAGCGTCCAAAAACTCAGATCTCAGATCTGAGTTTTCGACGCGCGCTCAAAGCAAGCAAGGTAACGCTCTCCCTCTCTCTCTCTCTCTCTCTCTCTCTCTCTCTCTCTCTCTCTCTCTCTTTCTTCTCCACACACACACACACACACGAGGAGAGGAAGGAGAGCCATGTATGCTCCTTCCCTCTCCTCACTCGCATGTTCCCTTCCCCTCTTTCTCTCTCCTTCTCTCTCTCTCTCTCTCACACACACACACACAAGGAGAGGAAGGAGAGCCAGGTATGCTCCTTCTCTCTCCTCACTCTCACGGTCCCTTCCCCTCTTTCTCTCTCCCTCTCTTTCACTCACACACACACACACATTGTGTTTTTGAGAGAGAGAGAGAGAGAACAAGAGAGAGAGAGAGAGAGCACAAGCATAAACAAAAAACGCACACACAGATGCATACACAAAGAAAGCACACACACATTGAGAGAGGAAAAGAGAGAGAGCATGCATAAACCAAAGATGCGCACACACACATGCATAATCAAAAAAATCACACACACATTGAGAGAGGAAAAGAGAGAGAGAGCATGCATAAACCAAAAAAGCGCACACACACATGCATAATCAAAGAATGCACACACATTGAGAGAGGAAAAGAGATAAAGAGAGAGATATATATAAAACAAAGAGAGAGAGAGAAAAGAAGAAGAAGAAGAGAGTTTTAACATCGTATGAAAGTATCCCAAGAGACCTTAAAGATCTAGTCGACAGGAGTTGAACTCAAGACATGTTATTCATAAGGAAAATGACATAACCAATCTATCACACTTCGGTGATAGAATAGTTATACCATTTTTCTCCTTTTTTTTATTGGCATACACACACACCCGAGAAGAAGAGAGTTTAATTTAACGTCGTAGGAAACTAATTAAAGAGACCTAAAAATCTAGCCGACGAGGAATTGAAACCAAGACTTGTTATTCAAGAGGAAAATGGCATAACCAATCTACCACACTTGAGTGATAGAAAGGTTATACCATTTTTCTCTTTTTATTGGCACACACACAAGAAGAAGAGAGTTTTAACGATGTCGTGCTGTGAAACGTACATAGTGGAAACGCATGCTACAAGATCTATCTTGTAACATTTTAGATACATAATTATCTTTCCTATAATGTACATATGCATATTTAAGTATAATAATAAGCCTTCTATCTCATCCTATTATTTTTCTCAAGGGTAACCTATCCTTACTTTACCATTAGAAAATACTATGGGAAAAGCTCAATAGCTCCACCTCTTTAACTTGGGGCAAAAAACCATTGATACTTTATTTCTACTATCTCATTATCATCTCACACCCTAGCTAGATCCTATATCTAGGGTAAACTCAAATATATATATATTCTATGTATTTTTTATACTTTTCTTATATTTCTTTTTAAATAGCTACCAGGAGGGAATCAAATCCTAGTGGGACACTAGGTGGCATGATTTCAAAGATACACTTATTTTAATGCATTATTGCAAGTATGATTACAAAACTTTGTCAAGGAGCAATTTCATGCTTTCATATGGCATGAGGTGTCCTTTGGAATTAAATGAAAGTCTAAGCTAAGGGGACCACGGGAAGACTTTTGCTGCCAGAAATGGACCCTATTTTGATGAATTTTTTACACAAGGTTCCAATCCGAATTTGAAAATAATTTTAAAATGAAACTCGTAGTTAATGAGCTGAAGTTTTTGACCATATTTTTACTTTTTTATTTGGATCCACGGTTGAGGAGATATGATCAAAATACTAGACCCCAGTCTGCCCACATCATGCAGAGATATCTCATTTCCAACTTTTCCAATTCCTATTCACACTGGCTCCTCTCTTCTTGTGTAAACCCTTGGGGGTTCCCTTCACCTATAAAAGGGGACCTATTCTTCCGTGAAAAGGAACTCAAGCATTCAAGCCATTGATGAGAGGAATTCCTGAGGGAGTGAGTAGTAATGCCTAATTGTACTTAGCCCCATTAACATAAGTCTAAGCCTACACTTTATCCTAGAGGAAGACTAGCCATTCTTGTATGCTATCCTTGGAAGATCAACTCTAATCAAATAAGGTGTTGTACCTTGCGTATCAATCAAAGAGGAGTGCTCCCCTCTTCTTCTGTCTCCATCAGTAATGGTGCCGAAGGGTTTGTGAAGTAAGATGTGTTCTACATTGATGTTCTCTTGATTTCTTGTTGTTTTCTTTTTCATCTCTAATCCAACATATATATATATATCTAATCTCATCTCTTTAACCAAATCTATCTCTCCCACTCTTAGTAATTCATCCTCTCTACAAATTTTAGGTTCTCCTTGCTACAGGTACATCTCTCCCTGCAGTATCCTTATTGCCTACGGGCAAGAATAGGGCTTGGGGGGGAAACTCTCTTCTCTTCTCTTCTCTTACCTTCTCTTCTCTCATATCTACATTTCTCACATACTATCCTAGATGAATAACCCACATGATGATAATTTCTATCGCTTTCACTCTGTACAATCTATTAGAATTAACCTATGGATTAGCCGTAAAATACACTTTCAACAATGTATAGTGTTTCTCTTTGGCCCAGAAAGGCTTAATGAAATACTTCTATCACCGGATCCCATCATACTACCTCTCATAGACTATAACTTTTCTTTTGACGTAAGCGTAGTTATCTTGCTATGAACCAAGAGGATTTGTATACACAATTAATCCCAATCACTAGACAAAATATATATATTATGGTAAGCACAAAGCTACAATTCCAAAGAACAATTCGTAGCCTATTTGGTCAGCCAAGATTGAATTCCATTAACTCATCTATTAACCCTTTCATACTACCCATGATACGATATGACCATAGCCTTGATGTTTTCATCTTTGTGTTGTTTTGACATTCTCTTTTGCGTTCTTTCTTTGTGTGTGTGAGTGCAAGAGAGAAAGAGTGGGTCTTCTTTGATTACACTTCTTTCCAAACCTTAGTCTTCATGGCATCTATGGTTTAGCTCCTTCATATAGTTTCTCTTGAGTTCTCTCACAAACTCTCACAGCCATAAGCCCGGTGCTTTCTTGGCAAGACCGCAATTTTCTCGACATATTTTTGGTGAACCCGACGTGAAACTGCCAGGGTGAGATTTTGTGGATAACCATGGGTGATCATGTTGAGCAACAGGGTATGCATTTTGACCCAGCAACAATGCAAATGTTTCAAGCATTTGCAATGTTCATGCAACAACAACATGCCATTGAAAGAAGGGAGATTTCAGCAACGAAGGCCATACAAGTAGTCCTCAATAGAATGGATCAGTTCAATGGCAAAGATGTAACCAAGTACTTACGCGAGTATGTGAAGGAGATGGATCTGCATCCTGTGTCAGAAGGTGAGATGACTCAAAGCTTTGAGCTAGTTGTTGCTCCAGAAATTAGAGAGCATGTTAGGGTAATTAAAGATGGGCATGGGAGAAATTGGGAAGAACTCAAAGTAGCTTTAAAGGAGGAATATTTCATGGAGGACTCTGAGAGAGTGACCAAAAGGACATTCTTAGAATGGGTAGTCAAGCCAAAGCAAGGACTATCAATAACAGAGCTACTTAGGGAATTTGAGCGGCGCTATGCACAACTCACCAAGACAGAAAGGGCCACACTAGATGTAGAGAAGACAGATCTTTTCTTACAAGCTGCAGGTAAAGAGTTTCAAGAAGATTTGGAGCTTCTTCTTGAAGATATAGATACTGAGCAAGGACTAAAGACCGACTGGAATGAGGTTGAAGGTGCTGTCTCACTGCTTGCCAAACGAAAAAGAAGAAGGGACAAGATGGTAGTAAACACTACAAGTCCTTCCACCTCAACTTCTGACAAAATGGTTAAGCCTACTTTTATCGCTCCTAATTTTGATGAGTCCATGCTAGATGAGCTTGTGAAGGGAATGCATGACTTGAAGGTGAAGTTTGCAAAGCTTGAAGAAAAAGGCCAACCATCAGGGCCACTTCCTAGGCAAAGACAACAGCCCAAAGAAGGGTTTGTTAATAGATGTATTTGGTGTGATAGTACAGACCATGTAATAAGGGATTGTGATGATTTTAGTGATGCTTTGTCAAAAGATGTTGTCTTTTTTAAGGATGGTGAAATTCACTTAAGAGAGACAGGTCTATCTTTGAGAACTAACTTTGGGAAGGGGGGAATGCAAACCTTAGTTGAAGATATGGAAACTAACCGTGCTAGCTCTTCAGTTGAGGCAGCTACTTATGGAGTAAAAATTGAGCATTTTTGTGATGAAGAGGTGATTGACCATCATGGTCAAATTTGGCCAAATGTCATGCAATTAGCTAAAAAGAGAAATCTTACAAAAGAGATTCTACATGAATTAGGTGATTGCATACGTCTAGAAACAGGATGGAATGATCCAGTGGACTCATTGTCAGTGCATGCCTACATTACAAATGGCATAACCAATCTACCACACTTGAGTGATAGAAAGGTTATACCATTTTTCTCTTTTTATTGGCACACACACAAGAAGAAGAGAGTTTTAACGATGTCGTGCTGTGACACGTATATAGTGGAAACGCATGCTACAAGATCTATCTTGTTACTTTTTAGATACATAATTATCTTTCCTATAATGTACATATGCATATTTAAGTATAATAGTAAGCCTTCTATCTCATCCTATTATTTTTCTCAAGGGTAACCTATCCTTACTTTACCATCAGAAAATACTATGGGAAAAGCTCAATAGCTCTGCCTCCTTAACTTGGGGCAAAAAGCATTGATTCTTTATTTCTATTATCTCATTATCATCTCACACCCTAGCTAGATCCTATATCTAGGGTAAATTCCAATATATATATATATTCTATGTATTTTTTATACTTTTCTTATATTTCTTTTTAAATAGCTACTAGGAGGGAATCAAATCCTAGTGGGACACTAGGTGGCATGATTTCAAAGATACACTTATTTTAATGCATTATTGCAAGCATGATTACAAAAATTTGTCAAGGAGCAATGTCATGCTTTCATATGGCATGAGGTGTCCTTTGGAATTAAATGAAAGTCTAGGCTAAGGGGACCACAGGAAGACTTTTGCTGCCAGAAATGGATCCTATTTTGATGAATTTTTTACACAAGGTTCCAATTTGAATTGGAAAATGATTTTAAAATGAAACTCGTAGTTAATGAGCTGAAGTTTTTGTCCATATTTTTACTTTTTTATTTGAAGCCACGGTTGAGGAGATATGATCAAAATACTGGACCCCAGTCTGCCCACATCATGCAGAGACAGCTCATTTCCAACTTTTCCAATTCCTATTCACACTGACTCCTCTCTTCTTGTGTAAACCCTTGAGGGTTCCCTTCACCTATAAAAGGGGACCTCTTCTTCCTTGAAAAGGAACTCAAGCATTCAAGCCATTGATGAGAGGAATTCTTGAGGGAGTGAGTAGTAATGCCTAATTGTACTTAGCCCCATTAACATAAGTCTAAGCCTACACTTTCTCCTAGAGGAAGACTAGCCATTCTTGTACGCTATCCTTGGAAGATCAACTCTAATCAAATAAGGTGTTGTACCTTGCGTATCAATCAAAGAGGAGTGCTCCCCTCTTCTTCTGTCTCCATCAATAATGGTGCCGAAGGGTTTGTGAAGTAAGATGTGTTCTACATTGATGTTCTCTTGATTTCTTGTTGTTTTCTTTTTCATCTCTAATCCAACATATATATATATATCTAATCTCATCTCTTTAACCAAATCTATCTCTCCCACTCTTAGTAATTCATCCTCTCTACAAATTTTAGGTTCTCCTTGCTACAGGTACATCTCTCCCTGCAGTATCCTTATTGCCTACGGGCAAGAATAGGGCTTGGGAGGGAAACTCTCTTCTCTTCTCTTCTCTTCCCTTCTCTTCTCTCATATCTACATTTCTCACATACTATCCTAGATGAATAACCCACATGATTATAATTTCTATCGCTTTCACTCTGTACAATCTATTAGAATTAACGTATGTATTAGCCATAAAATACACTTTCAACAACGTATAGTGTTTCTCTTTGGCCCAGAAAGGCTTAATGAAATACTTCTATCACCGGATCCCATCATACTACCTCTCATATACTATAACTTTTCTTTTGACATAAGCGTAGCTATCTTGCTATGAACCCAGAGGATTTGTATACACAATTAATCCCAATCACTAGACAAAATATATATATTATGGTAAGCACAAAGCTGCAATTCCAAAGAACAATTCGTAGCCTATTTGGTCAGCCAAGATTGAATGCCATTAACCCTTTCATACTACCCATGATACGATATGACCATAGCCTTGATGTTTTCATCTTTGTGTTGTTTTGACATTCTCTTTTGCGTTCTTTCTTTGTGTGTGTGAGTGCAAGATAGAAAGAGTGGGTCTTCTTTGATTACACTTCTTTCCAAACCCTAGTCTTCATGGCATCTATGGTTTAACTCCTTCATATAGTTTTTGTTGAGTTCTCTCACAAACTCTCACAGCCATAAGCCCGGTGCTTTCCTGGCAAGACCGCAAATTTCTCGACAACACCATTTTTCTCTTTTTATTGGCACACACACACACACACACACAGAGAAGAAGAAGAGAGTTTTAACACCGTAGGAAACTATCCCAAAAGACGTTAAAGATTAATTAGGGTTTTAGTAGACTTACCTTAAATTAGATTTAGGTTTATTTAAATTAAATTAGATTAGATTTAGGTTTATTTAAATTAAATTAGATTAGATTTAGGTTTATTTTTAGTTAGATTTAGGTTTATTTACGTTAGATTTAGATTTACGTTATATTAGATTAGATTTAGGTTTATTAATTTAGATTTTTATATGTTATATTAAATTAGATTTAGGTTATTTAATTAAGGTTAGAAGAAATGGCAAAGAAATCGTTTAAGATAAGGTTAGAAGGAATGGCGAGAAAATTTCTTGCGCTCACAGCCTCGACAGTCCATGCGGACCAGCAATTCTACTTGCATGTTCGACTGCTGCTACCACACAATAAGCCGTCATGTTCAGCTAATGGAAGAGAAAATTGAGCATACACAGAAATTAGTGATGCAAGATGACGATTCCAAGGGTCACACACACACACACACACACACACACACACACACCACATCCCGTCAAGTCTAGAATAAGAATTAAGTGCCTTGAGAAGACATCAGCTACATTGCAAGAATGACGTACCTGCATGCTACAAACAAAGATCTACTATGAAAAGATGTTAAGATGCTGTGAAATGCTACAACTAGAGAAGAGGCAAAGGGGTTTTGTCCACTACATGCAGTATCATGTAGACATGGGTGTGTAGATTTCTTGTACCCACAAATATAGGCATTGACCAATAAAGACGATATTATAACCCGGTGGTTCTGATCTCCGTGCACCTCTAGACCGAGGTGTGCGGGGATTGGACATGACTAGAGAATGTGAGGTAGTTTACAGTGTGAACAGAGAGAGAGAGAGAGAGAGAGAGAGAGAGAGATAAAAGATGAAGAATGCCAATAGAAGATTAAATTTGTTGTCCAGGTTATAATATTTTTGCCCTCATTATGAGTAGTGACGAGGATGTGGGGCCATCTAACCGAAACACCTATCTCTCAACGAGGATCTTATGTCCTTGTAACCATTGCAAGCAAGTTGTGCGACGGACAAGACACATTTCTTTGCAGCACGTTCGCAAATTTGGCGAGTTCGATCCATCTATTATAGATCGACTTGTTGCCAATTATAACTCGTCGGACTCTGAGGCTGGCCAACAAGCAGCAATCTTGCAACCCAATATATGTGTTCGCATGCGCTTTGGTCAAGCAGCATATGTGAGGCCACAAGATGTAGCCTCTGACAGCTTGGGGGATGATCATGCAGACCACATTCCCAACGAGGCAATGTTTGAGCCCAAAGTTGATGAAATGATCGAGACGATCATGGATTCAGAAAGACTTGTCTATGATGATATGAAAAGTGAAGCCGATATGCCATTGTATAATGGAGCACGTGTGTCTAGATTGAAAGCGCTCCTGGTTCTTCTCAACATGCATACAAAGTTTGGATGGAGTGATACTAGCGTCACAACGCTTTTCAGGTGATCTATTACAATTAGTTTACTTTAATAAAACTCTAAATGTATAATGATCTTATAGATTTTTACAAAATTCTACCGTATTTTTATAATGTGTAGATTGCTCAAAGAGCACATACTACCAGTTGATAATGTGATGCCAGATTCTCGAGAGGAGGCAAGAAAGATTTTGCGAAACTTGGGGATGGATTATAATTCGATCCACACTTGTCCTAATGACTGCATTCTTTTTAGAGGGGAATACATAGACATGGAGAAGTGTCCGAAATGTGATTCCGAAAGATATCGAGTAGATCTCCACGGAACAAAAATTATGCAAAAGGTTTTGCGACATTTTCCTCTGCTTCCTTGCATCAAGCATTTCTTCGAATGTAAGTCCATGGCCGCCCTAGCATCATGGCATGAGGAGAATAAATCTTTGGATGGTGTGCTACGGATTCCTGCAGATTATGCAGCCTGGAAACATATAGATGGAACATGGACGTATTTTGCCAGGGAAGCTCAAAATTTGCGCTTAGGCCTGGCTATGGATGTTGTAAATCCATTTGGTCAAAGATCAACATCTTAGAGTGTATGGCCCGTTGTCATCGTCAACTACAACATTCCTCCGTGGTTGACTACAAAGAAGGGGCACCTATGGCTAAGCTTGATTGTGCCGGGGCGATATAAAGTGAAGAATATGGATGTGTATCTTCGTCCACTATTGGAAGAGCTACAACAATTGTGGATTGGCATAGAGGTGGTGGATATGAGCCGACACACAGGTCAACGGAATGCTTTGATCAGAGGCATTCTAAGGTGGACCATGCATGACTATCCCGGACTAACAGAATGCTCAGGTGATCTATTTACACTCCTCACTCAGACACTGTAAATCTTGCTTTTTCTGAAGTTGATCTATTATCATGTGTATACATGCAGGGCTTCAAACAAGCGGATACAGAGCATGTGTCACATGTGGACCTAGATTGAATGCACGTAGGGCGCCCTCACTGAAGAAGCAAATCTACGAAGGTCATCAAGAGTATCTTCCAGAGAATCATGTGTTAGAGCAGAAGGAGATGTGTGATGACGGATTGCCCCCAGGGATGAAGAGACTATCTCTATGGTACGAGTTACCATACTGGCCCCGAATCATGATCAATCACTTGCTCGATCCAATGCACATATTCAAGAATGTGGGTAATCTACTATGGGATCATCTAACCGGCAAGAAAGATACTTTGGGAGCCAGAGTTGACCTTAGAAATGTGGATCGTATGGAGCAATATTGGTCGCAAACAGCGTCCGATGGATCGATAAAACTCCCTAAAGCACCATGGATTTTCACAGGAGCCCAAGAACGCAAAGTAAAAGAGACCATTCGATCTTTGCAGACCCCCACTGGCATAATGCAATCGCTCTGAACGTGTTTTACTAAAGAAGGAAATCTTACTGGTTTGAAGTCAAACGACTGGCATAAAATGTGTCAGGTATGTTCATAGTGGAGTATATCATAGTGAGAATTGTGTAACAAATTCGTATGTGGGCGTACTTTAATATCATTGATGCACGTGTTTTGTAGTTTATTTTACCGGTTTCCATTGAGGGATGTTTGTCTCTTGACGTCCGTAACACAATCTACAACCTTGCGAAGTTGGTACAATGGATCTCACAAAAGGAGATAAACAAGGACTCCATATTATTTGCCAAACTAAACTGAGGTTGTGTGTATGTTTGCGAAACATTTTCCTACTACCATGCTAACCATTCAGGTGCATATTCTTGTTCACATAGTTGATGAGGTGGAAATAGCCGGCACAGTACATTCCAGATGGATGGTGGTGGTGGCGGTTGTTGTGGGGGTGGCGCCACAGATGCTTCGACACCGCCTCGTGTTCGACAAGGATCTTTACCCTCCCCTTCTTTGCCCATCCCAACACCGGCCACATAGACACCAGGTTTTGCGCTGCTGAGTGCCGTTCCCCACATCTACACACCACTAGCTACTCCTCCAGGAGTCACTCCAGTGGACACTCCTCGCTTCGGGGCTCAGAATCCAGTGGAGACACCTGGCGTCCGTACCCCCGTTGACACGCCGCTAGAGACCCCTGTCGAGACACCCAAGTTCAGCGGCGAGAGGGCTTGCCTTACTCCATCGACTTCAGCGGTGGCATCATCTTGGATGATGACGGCAAGAAGGTGATTTCATGCATGCGCGGTCTTTGCTCTCAGGTGTTTAGACACTACATACTAAACACCTGGAGTGAAGTACCGAATGAATTAAAAGACAGAGTCATCAGCATGCTTCATGACGAGTTTCCCATTCCAACACGGGATGACCACTTCAATGAAGACGTGATGAAGGTTCGAATGCGCGAATACTGCAAGCATAAGCGTTCCGAAGTGCAAAAAGCAATCAAGCATGGATGGAACAGACCAGGCTGGCCAAAGAAGATTGGAAGCATGCGAAGAAAGAAGCGCAAGAGAATCCCGACAAGTGGAAGCAACAAAAGGAGGTAGCCAGAGCGCGAGTAGAGGCAGGGAGCTCGCACCATTTGAGGAGCGGTGGGTGGGCATCATTTGAGGCCGATTTTGTAAGTGTTTTTGCATCTATGTTCGATAGTTTAGGGTTTATGGGATTTGAAATTCTAACATAATGGATTCTTTGTATGTTTTGACAGTGGTCGTTTACAGGACGTGATCCCACTCCGTACGAGCGTGAGTACGCACGCAGGAAGGGCTTAAACACCTTTATAGACATCCTGACTTCTCTCGGCGGCATGGTTAGTATTAGGGTTTATTATTTTCTATTTATTGTATTGTTTTATAAACGTCGCTCGCTATATGTTTATACTTACAAAAAGCTATCTTATTGTTTTTTTTTGCAGAATCCGACAGATACGCCGCTTGGACGCGATGAGACGTCTGATTAAACGACGTCAGTTTAGCCATAGCTAGATAGCATTAGTTTCTTTTTGTCCTAGCTTATGTATCATGAGACCATGTAACTATGTATTTTTGAAAACCATGTATAATGACAATGGTTTGTAACTATTACATTTGCAATGATTAACAATCAAGTGATTTTGTTGCTGTGTACAATTGTCATTTATTTACTTCCATCAATTCACGCTTGTCATTTTTGTATCTTTATTTTGCAAACAATATGTACTATGGATGATGGAGTTAATGATTATATTGTCTTGTGGCTGACTATTTTGGGTCTATATTTACCTTTGTACTTTTTTTCAAAGGTAAATAGACCAATGAAACATTCAATATGGTTGATGGGTGGCAGGGCATTCAATGCCCTGCCACCAAAAAAATTTAATCTCGGGCGTCGCTAAATTGTGCACTACAGCGTCGCTATCTATGGCCCTGCAACGTCGCTATATGTGTCGCTATAGGCGTCGCTATATAGCGGTGCATATAGCGACGCTGATAGCGACTGCGGTAGCGATGGCTATAGCGACGTTCTCGTATTGACACTAATAGTGACGCTGGGGGTTTAAAACACACAATGTATTTCTGTGGCTATAAGCGTCACAAGAGCACACAACCTCTTGTAGTGTGATGACATGTCTTTCCAATTTCCCAATATATTTCAAGAAAGGTTTAAAACGTTTATGTGTCTCACACCCACAACTATGTTTAAGGTTAAAACACTCTCTAAAGCCTTGTGCAGGTTTGTAAAGAAACTACCCAATATTTTTACTATATTTCCATCCAAAGTTTATTTTGAAAAAATCAAGGTCATTACAAAAGCCAGTTTCGAGCATTAATTGGTTGTAAAAGTTTTTAAATTAATAAAATCCAGAAACTTATTACAAAACATAAGGTGGACAAATCTACCATGGGTCTTTTTTTGTGTTTTCATCATGTATAAACCATTTGATTGCAAGGTTAGGGTACGAACGTGATTTTCCATGTTTTATTCCAGCATTTTAGGTGTATCCCCAAAATCATATGAACCACAAAATTGACTAGGTTTTTTCGATGAAGAAGCCATGCTGCTTGGTGTATTAGTGATCCTTCTCAAATTCTCCCTGGATTTTGAAGGCTTCAGAATATTTTCTATTGTAGAACCAAGTTGTGTGTGTTCGATTTTGGGAATGAGATGAGTGTTAGGTGGGTATAGCACCAAACCTTTAGCAGCTTCTATAAGGTGTTGATGAATGAAGAAAAACACAATGATAGCATGTCAAACTTCAATTGGAGAAATATCTACCCATGCTATATAAGCATATAACTGGGCTGGACTAGAAGAATATGGGAAAAATCAGGGAAGGTTATGAGAGACAAACCAAAGAAGGTGATCAAACCAAATAATGGTTGATCCACAAGAAGATTGCGGATTGTCTTTTCTGCAGGTGCACTTAATGAATGGTCGGTACATATTTCAACAATTTTCTAGAAACTTTTTGATATCATTCTCCTTGGCACTTAGAGATAAACCTTTTGTTCTGGCCACCATAGACACATTGGAGCACTTCATTGATTCTATGTCGATTAGCTTAATTTGCTTAAGTATGAAGGGTAGAACCTATGGAACAAGATGTTTAGCTTGCAAAGCTGCTATTTTGAATTGTTCAATTGCTTATGGGGTAAGGCTCCATAGCAAAACCAGTGACTCTATGCTGAAACGTGCACATTGGTTGAAGACCTCATAATACTATAGCCTATTTTCTAGACGGATAGAATCTAGTTCAACTTGTCTTGTGGAAGAAGCGGAATGACCTCAACAAATTTCTTTGGTACTTATTTCTCAATTTTCTGAAGGCTAGGGTCAATGAGAAAACCAAGAGCTTCTTCCTCATCAGTTTCTAGGAGGTCAAGATCAAGGAGGGGATTAACAATAGATTTGGATTTCCTTATTTCAAGAGGAAGGATGGGGATATTATTGATAAAATATAGTTTATTGAAGATGGTGGCGAGAGAGCTAAAATAAAAGTCAAAATTAGCTGAATCTTGAATATCAATAAAGATAAGAGAATTAAGGAACTTATTAAGGGTTAGAATGGCATTTGCATCATCCTTTCTAGCATAAGCTAGCAGAATAATCTAGTCATCAATTGAGGCAACATTAAGGGCAAACATGGTGTGGTTTTTTACCACTTCCCATTCATGATCAAGCAATCTTTTGTGGAAGTCAATGCCTTTAAAACAAGAGAGGATACACTTAGTTCCTAGAGGAAGAATTCGGATGCCACTATTAGTTCCATACCCCAGATGGGTAAGTTATGCAATCCAAGCACCCTGCTGAGTAAACAATAAGTGTATATAATAAAAATATGCAACATTACAGATAAAAGATAAAACCAAAAATATGGTGGTTAACCGACCAAAGATAACCAGGGAAACAAAGAGAGAGAGAGAGAGAGTATAATATAAAAATTCCTGCAGTTAAACCATATTTTGGGTTTCTGATTTTCAAAATACAAGTACAATTGTCAAATACAACCATTTAATTCATCCATTTTGAATTACAAACCACAGGGGGGTTACAAGATGAGACACTCCTAGATTTCTGAAGGGGAAAAAACTATACCTGCCAACCAACCATTACCGATTGTTAGTAAGAACTGACACTCAGTGAATGGGTGTCACGCATCCAAGAAACTTCTCCTGCTTACCAATTGTTGTTACACATCACCAGAATTCTCTCACACCCTCCCTCATTCTATATAAGGGCTTTTGGTAAAATTCTTGAATTTCCTAGGCAGAGATTTATGGGTAGTAAGTTCATGCATAAGGGTGGGTAGAGGGTGCACATTATCTACATATGATGATTGGTTAGCAGATTTGGCCTAATTCGGATTACAACCTTGTGGGAAATTGTTTATTGCACTCGGCCTAGGTCTCCCATTTGGTAGAAATATTCGTTTCCATAGTGTTGGGTTTGGGATATCTTTGGGAGATTTGATCACAGAGGGAAGATCTTGGGTCTCGTTGTTCACTTGATTATTAACACCCTGTCAGATAATGATAACAAACATCAATGGTTATTATGGTGTTCACAAAGGTTATCCGCGGATTTTAACCCAAGTAGGACATATAAAACTAGACATAACCCCGGGGAGGTCACCTAATAAAAATGTAACCTATCAGGTGAGTTCAACATAAGCGAATTTAAAGTTCTTGAAACTTATGGAAATATATATATACAGAAGGGCATAATATATTAAAATTTGAAAAAAACTTACAGATTTTAAAAGAAAAGGGTACATTATATTCTTAACAAAATTCACCGATAAGGGGTTTTACAAACATGTCTTGACTGCACGTGATATGGTAGTTTTACACATAGTGAACCCCCCGAGACTATAGAGAGAGAGAGAGAGAGAAAGAAATAAAAGGAGCGAGAGAGAGATGGAGACTAGAACGTCATAACCCTTAAGTTATCAACCAGTCCAAAACAATGTACAGCTTGCAAAATAGGAAATACTACGTAACCTACAAGATATTCTAAGGTTTTTGAAAAATTGGGTAGCATTTCCTCCGTTTAGTATACATTTTTTCAAAAGATTCTATGCACGGAATACACCATGGTGACATCACACTCAGGATTTGCTGATCCAAATTTAATAAAAACATGATGATCAAAAACATGCTCCCATTCTAAAATTATTCTCTATAATTGTCAAGTTACCATCACATCTTTTCAACATAAGGATTGCCTGCTTGCTAAGCTAACAGAATCCAACCCGCATATTTATACTTACCATTATGACTCATTGGTAAAATTAATGCTTGTAGTATTTCCCTAAATGGATCCAGAAAAAGCTAAAAAATTACCCATAACAACCAAGTTGCAACTACTATCTTATGGTAGTCAGCCTTTAGACCAGGCATAGGACATGTCGGTTTACGGATCTATGAGTCATATAAAGCTGACATGTTTTCAAAATAGTTTCCATATTTTTGAAGAAAATGGACATTAATTCCTTTGTTTAGGGGATGCATTTATGAATACCTTACGCCAAAATAGACATGGCGACCTCACATTGAGGAGTTTCATGTTAATCATAAGATGTTCACCCAACAAAGACCATGTCATGCGACAAGTTTCTGATATCCAAGCAAGTTAATTAGACTTCAAAAAAGAAACATTAATTTATATCCTTTAGAGCCATAAGGGTATGCTACCAGATGATCTAAAAAAAATCAGTATGTCATATCAACCCCATATACCATTATACCAAGAGCCAGGAGAAAAATATACATGCATGCTATCAAGCGTTCTTTAGTTACTGCCCAAAAAAGGACAATATCTCCTACTGGATAACTAGAGACATATATTTCTGAATGTGTAACTATTATTCATGTCATACCACACTTTCTCACCCATGCAACCAAGGTGCTAGATTTATTGTTTTAAATTTAAAACATTAAAATGGTTGTTGGACGGGGTTGCCATGTCTTCAAGTGCCGATGCGTATTGAGGGTGGGAAGTTGTGTCACCTGATTACACACTTCAAATATTTAGTGTATATCCTGCAAAACCATTCATGAGATGTACCCCAACAGTATAGTGTATAGTGCTTCATTATATCAAAATAAGAATTTACCTTATGGACAAAATCAGCCTTGTATGCAGGTGTGAGGAGTGCATCATTATAATCTCAAAGATACCCACAAACTCATTAGGAAGAGAATGGGGTCTATGGGGGCCTCTTTATTTGGCAGTTTAAGGAATTCAAACCTTTAGTAATAAGAAAGTAATCAGAGGAAAACATTTGAGTTCAAACAGGCCAAACGTCTAGTTTATTTGAATTCAAATTTCCCCCCCAAAATATAATTTAAAATCTAGCGGGTAAAACCATATAATGTTGCATATCTGTGGAAAAAGCTCGACACATAGATTGCAGATCTATAATCTCCGGCTGAAATCGGTGATCATATGTGGGGGTTATGGAAGGCCAAGAATCATAAAATTGTCCACCTTCTTTTTGAGGGGAAAAGCGCATGCTTTGATCACTCTTACACATCTCTTTCACACACACCATTCTTGCACACATGGCAATACACCTATTTATCAAAATGTTAGTCACTTCCATAAGCTCATGGAAAATAAAGAGGCCCTTCTAAACCCCATCCTCTTCCTAATGGAGAGGGAGAGGGGACGGACAACCACGCTTGATGAGCATCCAGGTTCATTAACGAGCATATAGACCATTATGTGGGGATGAGCAGCAGAATACTAGCAAATCGGGCACAATGAGCCGAAAGAGTCTGGGTGATGTATGAAGGTGAGCGTCAGGTATAGGGATTGAAGGAGCGCTTGTATGTGTGTCTGTTTGCTAATGGTGCATAATAGTTCACGTGTGCAAAGGGTTTTTTGTATTGTGTGTGCAGAACAGACGAGCAATCCATGGTTTCTTATACGTTTGTCAATTGCTTGATATGGCATAAGTGATAAGCATCAAATTGTGGTCATAGTCTTTTGTCCAGTATGGCTAGGATTAAAATCTCTTCACATGCACCAAATAGTACCACGGTCCCAATATTGAATGAGGTATTTAGAGAGAGAGAGAGAGAGAGAGGCACACTTCTCAGTGCTCACCAATCAAAATTTTAAATACATATGTGAGTTGATGAAAACATCAAGTTCAAGCCAATCCTTTTGTTACCTGAAAGTTAATAACATTCCTCCAATTTTTTATTTTAACTCGCATTTCATTGTTTATAGTACCATCATTTGATAATTATGTCCTCATCAAACCCAAACTGGAAAAAAAATGGAGAGGGAGGGGGGGGGGGGGGGGGGAGAGAGAGAGAGAGAGAGAGAGAGAGAGAGAGAGTAAGAGTATAATATAAAAATCCCCTCAATTATGAACCATATTTTGGCTTTTGAAATCTCAAAATACAAGTACAATTGTGAAATACAATCATTTAATTCATCCATTTTGAATTATGAACCACCGGGGGAACCGAGTGAGACACTCCTAGCTTTACGAAGGGAAAAAATATATACCTCACAACCCACCATTACCGATTGTTAGTAAGAAATGACACTTAGTGAATGGGTGTTAGGCATCCAAGCTACTTTCCCGCTTGTTATCGTTGTCACACATAACCAGAAGTCTCTCACACTCTCCCTCATTCTATATAAGTGCTTTTGGTAAATTTCTTGGCTTTCCTAGGCAGAGATTTACGGGTAGTAAGTTCATGCAAAAGGGTGGGTAGAAGGTGCACATTTTGTACATATGATGATTGCTTAGCAAATTTGGCATGATTCAGACCACAACATTTTGGGAAATCTCTTATTGCACTCGGCCTAGGTTTCCCATTAGGTAGAAACATTCGTTTCTACAGTGCTGGGTTCGCGATATCTTTGGGAGATTTGATCATAGAGGGTAGATCTGAAGTCTCATTGTTCACTTGATTATTTACACCCTATTAGATATTGGTAACAAACATCTATGTCATTATGGGGGTCACACATGTCAACCGTGGATTCTAACCCAAGTAGGACATATAGCACTAGACTATAAGAAGAGAAAGAGAGAGAGAGAGAGAGAGAGAGAGAGAGAGAGAGAGAGAGAGAGATAGAGGTAGAAGAAAAAATCTAAAACTAAAGAGAGAATAGAGAGGGAGAAAAAGAAAAATATTAAGAAGAAAAGAGAGACAGAAAGAAAGGGAGCGAGAGAGAGAGAGAGATGGAGATCAAACCATCATAACCCTTATGGTATCAGCGGGTCCAAAACAATGTATAGCTTGCAAAATAATGAATACTACGTAACCTACAAGCTATTCTAAGGTTTTTGAAAAATTGGGCAGCATTTCCTCCGTTTAGTAAACATTTTTTTCAAAAATTATATGTACTGAATACACCATGGCGACCTCACACTAAGGATTTGCTTATCCAAAAGCAATAAAAACATGATGATTAAAACATGCTCCAATTTTGAAATTATTCTCAAAAACTGTCAAGTTACCATCACATCTTTTCAACATATGGATTGCATGCTTGCTAAGTTACCTGAATCCAACCTACATATTTATACTTACCCTTATGACTCATTGGTGAAATACATGCTTGTAGTATTTCCCTAAATGCATCCAGCTCAAAAATTACCCATAAGAACCATGTTGCAACTACTATCTCATGGTAGTCAGCCTTTAGACCATTAGACCAGGCATAAGACATGTCTCCTTTATCGATCTGTGAGTCATATAAAGCCGGCATGTTTTCAAACTAGTTTCCATATTTTTGAAGAAAATGGACATTAATTCCTTTGTTTAGGGGATGCTTTCATGAATTACCTTATGCCAAAATAGACATGGCGACCTCACATTGAGGATTTTCATGTTAATCACAAGATGTTCACCCAACAAAGACCATGTCATGCGATAAGTCTCTGATATCCAAGCAAAGTTAACTAGACTTCAAAAAAGAAACATTAATTTCTATCCTTTAGAGCCATAAGAGTATGCTACCATATGATCTCAAAAGAACTATTATGTCATATCAAAGCCATATACCGTTCTATTAAGAGCCAAGAGAAAAAGATACATTCCTGCTATCAAGGGCTTTTTAATTACTGCCCAAAAAAGGACAATATCTCTTACCAGATAACTGGAGACATATATTTCCAAATGTCTAACTATTATTCATGTCATACCACACTTTCTCACTCATTAAACCAAGGTGCTAGATTGATTGTTTTAAAGTTTAAAAAAAAAAAAACTATATATTTACCATGAGGGAATTATTGTGCCTTATATGGTACACATCCCAATAAATTCAGCTGATTTACCTGGTTGTTGGATGGGGCTGCCATGTCTTCAAGTGCCGATGCGTATTGAGGGTGGGATGCTGTGTACCTTGATTACATAATTCAAAGGTTTAGTGTATTTCGTGCAAAACAATTCATGAGATGTGGCCCAATGGTATAGTGTATAGTGCTTCATTATATCAAATTAAAAATTTACCTCATGGACAAAATCAGCCTTATATCCATGTGTGAGGATTGAGTCGTTATAATCTCACAGATACCCACAAAATAGAGGTTGAGGCGATGGACAACTAGGCTTGATGAGGACCCAAAGTTTTTTAACGAGCATATAGACAATTATGTGGGGATGAGCATTTGAATAGTGGCAAATCGGGGCAATGAGCCAAAAGATTTTGGGCGGTGTATGAAGGCGAGCGTCAGGTATTGGGAGTGAAGTGGTGCTCGTATGTGTGTGTGTTTGATAATGGTGTAGAAGAGTTCACATGCTCAGAGGGATTTTTCTTACTGTGTGTACAGAACAGACGAGCCATCCCTGGTGTAATATACATTTGTCAACTGCTTAATATGGAGTAAGTGATAAGCACCAAATTGTGGTCATAGTCTTTTGTCCAATATGGCTAGGATTAAAATCTCTTCACATGCACCGAATAGTGCCACGGGCACAATATTGAATGAGGTATTTAGAGAGAGAGAGAGAGAGAGAGAGAGAGAGAGAGAGAGAGAGAGAGAGAGAGAGAGAGAGAGAGAGAGAGAGAGAGAGAGAGAGAGAGAGAGAGAGAGAGAGAGAGAGAGAGAGAGAGAGAGAAGGCTATGATGGATAGTACGTACAGGTGATGATGGCTTTTCTCGTGCATGAGCTTTAATGAACCATCAAACGTAGACCCTATGACCTTCTCATCCTCTTATCTATGGTGCTCAAAGTGGAAATGCCGATCTATGGTGTTGGAGAAACTCCCAACTTTGGTGTTGGAGGTGGCATCTATGGTACTAGCACCTTATACATGTTCACATGAAAGCAAAGAGCCATGAAGAAAAGACTACCTCGTCGACATGACGAGAGCATTCTTCAGTAACAGAGAGTCTATAGGCCAAGCTCCTCCCTATTCATTCCAGTAGTACAAGGTCGACAATGTGACTACTTGCCCCATCGGCATATTGAAATCTACCTTCTTTTGTAGTGAAGCATCAATATCTAATTATAAGCCTACCTACACCTTCCCCGCGTAGCGATCATAGCATCTTTATGTGCAACAAGACCTAGTGGCCAGCTGAACAATATGTCCAGCTTCAACTACCTTACTCAACTCATTTTTGTAGGTGCAACTAGTTATGGCAAGCATTATGCCACTCCAAGTATAGCTCATTTAGATTCAACAATCTTGTGCCCTCAGCCATCCTTCAATGTTCATGGAAATGATATGCAGTAGGTCCCCATGACTAATTTTGATCAAGATTCACACCAATTCTTTTCCATGCAATTTGCTTGTGTAGTAGCAAGACGGGAAAAACCGGAAAAGAGTTGGAGACCTTTCGAAACCTGCTTATATTTCAAAATCGGATGCTTGCCAATGTGATGAGCACTCTCAAAGATCAAATATTTTGTGTGTCAACCCATGGCAGAGGTCTGTTCTAGTGCTACTAGAACAGAAGATATCAAATTTCAATCGATGATCAGTTGGCCTAATCTAGAGTCGAATCACAAAAACGCATTGCCTTTGCAGGACTGTTCGGCACATTTTTTTGTTGATACTATGAGATTGTTGGCAATGCAGATGGCAGAAGTTCCTATACTAATCAAGCCTGAAGAAAATTTCAATTTTGTTGTCGTTGGATCTTACAAAAATATTGAAGGAGCTGTAGAATTCAAGCTTTCTGCTGATGCACTTCTATTGAAAGATCACAACTCCCCCTTCACTGTTGTATGTCAAGGTGATGCCCATGCAGCGAGAAGGGTAGTGGACATAGGCAACTATCATGTTAAACTCGTCTATGGATGAGAAGCCCACCACCTTGTAAGACAAGGGACCGGTGTGGAGGCATACATGATGATACCCCCTTGCTCCATCACCACTGCGAATTTTCCATAGTAGACCTTGCTGAAGGAAACACTATCGTTCTCATGAAGGCTGTATTTGTTCTCCAGTCAAAATCCAACCAAGTACACTCTTGGTCCCACACTATGAGAAGGTCACCTTCTACCACCCTAACACACATATATGGAAAAATTAAACACAAGGATATTTCTAGTCGGGGGCTCAAAGGAAAGGCCTCATTAAAATTTAGAGTGCTTTGGTTCTATGTCAAATCCCCTTGAAGGCATGTGGCACTGCCTTTTCAAATGTGATCTCTTGAAATGCATTGATTGTGGGATATTCCCAACAAGGACTAGGCCACAAAACTCTATCTCATTGGTTTTAGGATGCAAAGTGAGGGCACTTCTTGCACTACGTAGGAGTCCAATACGTCTGTGATGTAGAACGTAAAGTTATCTTTGCTTCTCTTTAAGTTTAATCTATATCCTGCATTTTTTCTATTTGTCTTAACGTATGTTTTGTGTCTGACAGGGAGGACATATATTGACAACAATGGACATTGGAGAGGGGAATATGGAACACACCTAGCACACAAAATTTTTGCCTCTCTATAGCCCACGGATTCCACAGCACCCCTAACCTCTCAAATAACACCTTCAAATTGGCTAATTTGCCCTAACAGCTCCACCTTAGCACACAGAACAACTATCTCATATCTTGCAAAAACACCTTGCAACACAAATGCACACACATTGCTCAACTCACTCTTCTCGACTCACAAAACACCCCGATTCAGCCCTCTTGGTAACACCCTTCAAGCTGCAGGCACACCCTCTACAAGCACTGGAAAATACAGAGAGAGCGAGAGAAAAGGAGGGGGATGGGGAGAAGTAAAACAAGAAATAGCGTCAAATGCTTAGTATTATTGCATAGGGAGATAGTACATTTGAATATGCAGATTCAATGGAAATCTTACAACCCACAATCTTGCAAATCTCCAATAACTCTCTCTAGCAAAAAAGCCCTTAGAAAATCACCTCTATGTCATATAAGGCTTGGCTAAGGCTAAAAAATAAAAACAAGGAGCTATCAAGCTCGTACAATCAAATAAAGCTTCCTTTAGAAGTTTTTTTGCATTGCCACCACTTGGCATTTTTCATATTTTTGGTATCTGCATGGTGCACCCCTCATGGCTCTTTGTCCACTCAATTTGGCCACACTTGCACTTGCACTTGTATTTTGGACTTCTCTCGGATTGGTTCTCTCTCTTTCCTTGCTTGATCTTTGTAGCGGGCAGGATAGGCCCCTCGATCATGCCCCTTGAAGATTTTGAACTCTCTCTCTCCATCTCTTGCGGGACTCCTCCCTCATGAGCAATAGCGACATCACTATTGGGGGGGCATTTTCCTTCAAAAGATTTGGGGAGCCCTCACAGGCGTGTGAACCATATCCCGCGGGCATGCCACATCACCGCGGTCTGGGAGCTCCACCAACAGCCATCACAAGCGGGCGTGCCACTTGCTACAGTCACCACCATCTAGAGTGCAACCAAAAGGCCTCTAGGCACGACGCCCAGCTGTGCCGGATAACGCTACCGCACAAAGCCCCTACACACTGCCATCATTGACCTCAAGAGGGAGCTCTCTCTCTCTCGATTCACATGCCACAATGGGCACCCTTACTTGGGTTAAATACCTCGACACCCAGTCACCACACAAATGCAGAGGCCACGTGGCATCTCCCTGTCAAATGGCCTCCATGGCTTTAACAAAACAAAAAAAAAAACTCAAAAAGACATCCCCATTTCCCCCCCCCCCAATGCTTGTCCTGGTTTGCCAAGTTTTCATTGGCAACCCGATCACCGAGCTGTAAAAACCGGCCGCAAGCTCACTGAGCTGACTTTGACTTCCCTTGACCTTTCCGCACTTCACAATTCTCCAAGCCCCCAATTGAGGCTGCAAAAACCAAGAAAGTCATCTGCAACCAATCCTGAACAAATGCACCCGATTCTTCCAAATGCTGTAACTTTTTTCTTCGGGCTCCGTTTGACGTGCAATCAATTCTTTCTAGATTTGTACGATGCATACCCTGCTCTAGAACCTTGTCAAGGCTTAAAAGGCGCCAGATGGCACACCTCCCTATGTTGTCGGGTGGGCACAAACCTAACCCCCGACAAAACTTCAACTGCCCATAAAATGAAATCCGTGGCTCTAATCAGCAATCTGAAAAGGAAGGTAGGCTTCTTAAATTGAGCACTACATACCTCTACCCTGACTTCCACTTGGACCACCTGTCCCCAGTTGCCCTGTTCGGAAAGATTCTGCAACACATTGAACATTCAACCTTTAATAACTTGGGCTCCGTAGCTCGGTTTGATGAGCCATTTGGACCTACTCCTTCAGCCATTTAGGTTGTACATTCTTGGACCCAAAAGATGCACCGCACATTCCTTCACTTGTTACCCAAATTAGCCCCTTATGGAGCCCTTCTTGGCCTATAAACCGCATTAGTCATACATCTCCACTGCTACTTGTCAACCCATGATATTCCTAGCTGCTCCAGCCTTTTGCCATGCTTTTGCTAGCCTGTACATATGTGCCCATGCCACCTTCTATGGTCGACACACATTGGCTGTACCATAATTGCCCACACCCTAGTTGAGAATTTATTATGCTCAACTACATAAGAGCTTTATTCCGCTACAAAATGCAAACACTAAGCACCTTATGATAAATCCCAAAAAACTCAACTATATGTACATATTTTTACTCCTAACATATGAGAAGACCTTTAGGTTGGTTTCCCAATCCCCTCCATTAGAACCTGATGCACTATAGGCACCAACTCCCCCTCGAAATATAGCTTGAGATGCACACCATTAACCCTGTGTTTGAGAAAACGACCATCCATCCTCATCAATGTGTAGGTACCATCGGGAAAAGCTTGATGGACTTTATAAGGCCGTGTCCACTTCTTTCTTAATATCTTCTGAAAGGTGAAATCAAGATAGCTTTCGTATTTCAATACTAGATCTCCCTTTTCAATCATCTTTTCTGGAAAATGTTGGTTGAACTTTGCTACTCTTTTCTCTCACTGCTTCACATAAAAGTTTAATGTCGCCTCACGATCCATCTTCAAAGTTTCAAGACTTATAATCTTATCCTACAAAACATCTTGATGAGCTTTATCAATACGCCACAAACCTTTGAGAGCCCCTAACTGCACATGTACAGGTAATATTGCTTCCTTTCCATATACCAACTCATAAGGAGTAAAGTTGGTAGCCACCTTGTACGAAGTCTTGTAAGCCAACAAACATTTGTGAAGGTTAAACTCCCACCCTTAAACCTGTTGGTAGATGTATTTGGTAAGCATCTTGAGTATCTATCCATTGGCACTCTCCACCAAACCATTGCACTATGGATGGTATAGACATGAAAATCGATCTTGAATCCCCAGCTTTTCTACTAGAGCACGCACCAAATTACTTTTGAACTCTTGTCCTTGATCAGATATGAGCACCCAAGGTACTCCAAAACGACAACATATGCAATCAAAAACAAACTGAACAAAAGTATGTGCATTTACCTCTTTGACCTCTTTAGCCTCAACCCACCTGGTAAGGTAGTCTATGGCTCAACAACATACTTTTTACCGCTTTTTCTAACTTGGGCAATGGACAAACATCATCCAAATCCCATTTTTCAAAAGCATCATGTGCTATGATAGCTCCTTGTTGCTCTGCTACCAGCCCTCTTTCACCCACCATTACTTGGCACTGATGTCATGTCTTGCACCAATAATGCACATTTCGCAGAACAGAAGGCCACCAAAACCCACTGCTTAAGACATGGAACAAGACTTGATCCTTACCCTGATGTCCGCTCTCCTCGTGGCACTGCTCCAATACCATACCAATCTCCTCGTGATAAAGGTTCGACATAGCACTCCATCTCTACCATGCATCATAACATCTTCTCCTATTTGAGTGAACTTTCGAGCTCTTTGAACAATTCTCATCTTCTGTAGCTTGGAAAGACCTTCAGAACATTGACATGTACTCAAGAAATCATCAATGTCTTTTAAAGTCTCTCTACCTGCATAAGTAGCGGGTGCCACATACAAACTCAACACATGACGCTGAACACGACTGCTAGCTAACCGATCTGCTTCCTGGTTCTGATCCCTTAGCACATGATTGAACTACACCTCCTCAAAAACCTTCAACAACTTCTTTATAAAGAAAAACCAAATTTTGAGAGAATCCCCCTTTACCTGCCATTGGCCCAAAAGTTGTTTGATAACCAATAGAGAATCACCTTTCACTACTAACCTTGATATGCCAATTTTGATACACTGTTGTAGTCCTAGATGTAGAGTAAGATACTTCACCTCATTGTTAGTATGCACTTCTTCCAAGTCGTAAGCTTTGGAAAAAATGACTGTGCCGTGTGGATCTTGAATGACCACACCTCCATCTGCTTTTTGTGTTACCCTTCTGTAAGCACCATCAAACCACATAGTGCAGGCCCCTTCCAATTCTGGCTCCTCTTTATCCTCCTCTAGCACTACCCCTGGATAAATTGGTAATTCGACCGCTTTGTTGACTAGGATAACCGCTAAATGAGACCGACTCGTGTGATCTACTTTGAACTCAAACTCAAACTCCTGAAGCTCTATCACCCATTTCATGATTTTCTTTCATGGCTTGAAGTGTAGCACCACTTCAGTCAAAAGATTGTTAGACATCAACACATAAAATTTACGAACAATCAAATACACTTTGAAATTCTTGCAAGCAAAGACTAAATCCATCACCCACTGTTCCACCTCTGATAAGTAGTTTCCACTGGAGTAATTACCCTGCTTTCAAAGTTAATAGGCTTAACTTCTCACCACCTTTTGTAGCAACACTGCTCCAATAGCCATTGTACCCACCATCATAGAAATATAGAAGTCATCCTCTTGGTTGGGAGGGCACACTGTAGGTAGCTAACATAGAATACCCTTCACTTTGTCAAATGCCTCTTGAGCTTCCTCATCCCATTAAAATCCGTGTACTTGTTGAGCCCTTTTTTGAAGAGGGTAAACATATTGAGACAACAGCCAAAAGAAGCGGGATAAATACTTTAATTTATGCAGGAGCGATGTCAACTCTATCGCAATGGTAGGAGGCTCCATAAAAACCAATGCCTTCACCTTATCCGGATCTGCTTATATTCCATTTTTTGATACCACATGACCCAACAGCTGAGCCCTTGGTTGTGCCAACTTGCACTTCTTTGGGTTGAATTACCCTCCTTATTCATCTAGCCTTTGAAAGCACAGCATCAACTTGCACAAATGTTCCACGTTTGAGCTATAACAACCAATATCATCCATAAAAACAACCCTAAACTTACCCAAATATAGCCCGAACACCTTGCATACGCATTCACCAGTCCAAAAGGCATCCTGCGGGTAGGTAGAACAACCGCATGGAGAAATTAAGGAAGTCTTCAGTTGATCCTCCAAAGCAATACCAATCTGAAAATACCGTGAAAAACCATCCATGATAAAATAGCATTCGTGTCCAGTAATTTGGTTTAGAATCTCATCCTGAAATGGTAGAGGGTAGTGATTTCGCTTGGTCGCAACATTCAAAGGCTTACAGTCACACATACACACCATTTTTCATTCTTCTTTGGAGTAATGACAAGAGGAGAAACCCACTCACTCTCTTTCAGTAGATCCATAATACCTGCCTCAAGCAACTTGTTGATTTCTTTCCATAGAGCCTTCTTTTTAATATCTCCCAACCTCCTTAGCTTTTGTGCGTTTGGCCTGTATCCGTCTTTAAGTAGGATCCGATGCTCCACTCCTTTAGCTCCTCTCAAATCTTTATACTCCGTCGCAAATAGGTCGGGATAGGATGCACATAGGTCCATATAGCCTTCCTTCTCTTGCTTGGTTAAATATGTACCTAGCATATCTTCCACCTCTTTAGCCTTAAGACTATAGACAGGGGCTTGCATACCTTTACTTGCACTGGGAGAGTCTACAATGACTCCAAATAAATCTGTATCTAGCTTCAATAAATCTTTATCGCTCTCTTCCTCTTCGAAACTGGTGGACCCTTCATCATAAGCCGACTCGGTTTCATACTCGTAATTGGTGCTAGAATCTTGATTATCACCCCCGGTTGATGGATGAAAGAGGCTCTCCATGTTCTTTAGATCCAACACAATTTTCCCTTCATTTTATCGATCTGGAAAGGTAAAGACCCCATTCTCCCAATCTTGCTTTGCCCTAATTGCCAACAACCATGGTCTCCCCAATATAGTTGGATAAGCATTTTCTCCTGCTTTCATGACAAAAAAATCAATTAAGCATTTAACTCCCATAACCTTTACCTTCAAATCTTGTGCCACTCCTAAACACCGAGCTTTGGCATGGTTGGCAATCCTTATTCACACATTGGACCTGACGACACCTTTAATACCAATATCCCTCATAGCAGACTCTGTGATCACACAAACCGGGGCACCATCATCAATGTAGGCTTGAACATGCTTCTTCTTTTCCAACAAAACGCCCACCACTAGAAGAACATTGATTGGACTCCCCACCCTCAAGGTTAGATTCTGTAGCGCATGCACACCTTCTCTTAATTGGGGAAGCCTCGTACTGACGCTGGTTGATCACTGCCTCCTTAATTTAGGGTTCAATGCAAGCAGCTTCCCAAAGTGATTTTAGCCTTTTGATTCTTGACATCTCTTACCAGATCATATTCAGGATTAGCCCACCCTGACTGAAAAGCCGTCTGAGTAATTCTTTGACTTCATCTTCTTTTGCTTGGCTCTGGCAGCTCTCTACCTTTGTTCACCTTGTATTTACCCTTATTTGCTCTAGTTTCACGTTCCATTTCGGTCTCTCTTTCACCTCTTGCTCTTTTGTTAGCCATAATATCAACCTCCCGCCTGTCCACACCAATAATATAACCCTTTGCACTTCATCATTACTTGATGGAGCCACCTGGGCTTGGTTTTCTACTTCTTGTTGCTCCCTTTGACCATTAAATTGCACCTGACCCTTGCTTCTACCAAACAGAGGATACATGCTGCCCCTTTTCCTCGGTGGATGAGGGAAATCTAGAGCATAGTGGCCCTAGCTTCTCTCCACAATTGTAACGTCTACCAAGCAATTGCCTAGCCCTCCCTCTTCCTGCTTCAAATTCTTCTAGAAGATCGAGAGGGGGAATAGAGAACACACCCAGCACACAAAATGTTTGCCTCTCTATAGCACAGCGATTCCACAGCACCCCTAACCTCTCAAATAACACCTTCAAATTGGCTAATTTGCCCTTACAACTCCACTTTAGCTCACAGAACAACTATCTCATATCTTGCAAAAACACCTTGCAGCACAAATGCACGCACATTGCTCAACTCACTCTTCCCAACTCACAAAACACCCCGATTATGCCCTCTTGGTAACACCCTTCAAGCTGTAGGCACACCCTCTGCAAGCACTGGCAAATACACAAAGAGCGAGAGAAAAGGAGGGGGATGGGCAGAAGCAACACGAGAAATAGGGGCAAATGCTTAGGTAATATTGCATAGGGAGATAGTACATTCAAATATGCAGATTCAATGGCAAGATTACAACCGACAGGCTTGCAAACATCTAATAACTCTCTCTAGCAAGAAAGCCCTCAAACAATTACCTGTATGTCCTTTTATAAGGGTTGGCTAAGGCTAAAAAAGAAAAATCAAGGAGCTATCAAGCTCGTACAATCAATTGAAGCTTCCTTTAGAAGTTTTTTTGCATTGCCACCACTTCGCATTTTTGAATTTTTTGGTATCTGCATGGTGCACCCCTCTTGGCTCTTTGTCCGCTCAATTTAGCCACACTTGCACTTGCACTTGCATTTTGGACTTCTCTCGGATTGGTTCTCTCTCTTCCCTTGCTTGAGCTTTGTGGCGGGCGGGATAGGCCCCTTGGCCATGCCCCTTGAAGCTTTCAAACTCTCTCTCTCCATCTCTTGCGGGACCCCACCCCTCATGAGCAATAGCGACATCACTATTGGGGTGGGCATTTTCCTTCAAAAATATTGAGGGAGCCCTCACAGGCATGTGACCCATAGCCCGTGGGCATGCTACATCACCACCATCTGGGAGCGCCACCAACAACCATCACAAGCAGACGCACCACTCGCTACAGCCATCACCATCTAGAGTGCAACCAAAAGGCTGCCAAAGGACACCCAGCTCCGCCAAAGAACGCCACCGCACAGAGCCCCTACAGGCCGCCATCGTTGACCTCAAGAGGGAGCTCCCTCTCTCGACTCACATGCCACAATGGGCGCCCTTACTTGGGTTAAATACCCTGACACCCGGACACCACACAGTGCATATGGAACAATGCAGAGGCCACATGGCATCTCCCTGTTAAATGGCCTCCATGGCTTTAACAAAAGAAAAAAATTCCTCAAAAAAAAATCACCAACTTTTTTTTTCCCCAATGCTTGCCCTGCTTGCCAATTGTTAACTGGCAACCCGATCACTGAGCTGTAAAAACCGGCCGCAAACTCACTGAGCCAACTCTCACTTCCCCTGACCTTTCTGCACTTCACAATTCTCTGAGGCCGCAAAAACTGAGAAAATCATATGCAACCAATCCTGAACAAATGCATCCGATCCTTCCAACTGCTGTAACATTTTGCTCCGGGCTCTGTTTGACGTGCAATAGTTCTTGCTAGCTTCATATGATGCATACCTTGCCAAGGCTTAAAAGACTCCAAATGGCACATCTCCCCATGTTGTCGGGTGGGCAAAAACCTAATCCCCATCAAAACTTCAATTGCACATAAAATGCAATCCATGGCTACGATCGGCAACCTGAAAAGACGAATAGGCTTCATAAATTGAGCACTACACACTTGTACCCTAACTTCCATTTGGACCACCTGTCCCCAGATGCCCTGTCCGGCAAGATTCTGCAACACACTCAACATTCAACCTTTAATAACTTGGGCTCCGTGAGCCGTTTCGACCTACTCCTTCAGCAATGCAAGATCTACATTCTTGGACCCAAAAGCTGCACCTTGCATCTCCTTCACATGCTACCCAAATTAGCCCCTTATGGAGCCCTTCTTGGCCTATACACTGCATCAGGCATACATCTCCGCTGCTACCTGCCAGCCCATGATCTTCCTAGCTTCTCCATCCTTTTGCCATGCTTCTGCTAGCCTGTACATATTTTCCCATGCCACCTTCTATGGTCGACACACTTTGAATGTACCAACGTTTCAATTGCACAAGCGCAACTTCAACTTGACAACACTACAAGGTTCATTATCTGTATGACTATGATTTTGCTTGGTGAAACACATAAATGCTACGGGGCACGGCATGGCTTCCGCTTATTATAATTTTTAGAGAGACCACAGTGCCAACTCTCCACCATAATTTTCTATGGCACGTCTGCATGACGTGCACTCTATACTTTGTAATTTCAATCTGTAAGGTTTCATTGTAAGACAACATGTTTAACTATTCCCATTGCTTTTTTGTAGCTTGACTCAAACATTGTATTATGCCTGCTTGCACAATTGGATGACATTCGTACATGATTACCCGGTCGATAGTGTAGTTCATTTTTTATAGTCTGTTAATTGACTATTCTTGATTGAGAATGAGTTGGGTGTCTCAAAGACGGCTCCACGATCTAGAGACTAAGAGGTCAATATACTAGGTTGAATGGTGAAATCTACAAATAACTACCAGATAGGTTAAGTTTCAATCCTTTTGCTCGATTCAAATACCCTCTTTAGCAGCTCTTTGTGGTGTATGGAGCACTCTGGGACACAACTTACCTCTTTACAATGCTCATTAAGTCCCAAGCTAAGGTATTATTGGTGCCTATCAACAGGTTCTACTCATTTTCTCGTGTCACCACAACCAAACCCAAGGCGACAACAATTACAACGAACTAACCAAGTAACGAGGTGCGCTCCAAAATTTGTCAGATTATGTATGGCAAAGGCCCACCAAGAAAGGCTAGTTATGGTATGATAAACATGTCATGGTTATGGTTATAGTATGGCAAGCAGATTATGTTTATGGTTTTCTAAATACGGTTTGACAATCATGTTATGGCTATGGTTTGACATTCAGGTTATGGTTATGGTTATGGTTTTGCAACGATGGTCTGTTTGTTATGGTTATAGTATGACAAGTAGGCTATGTTTATGGTATGACAAGCAGGTTATGGTTATGGTTATGATATGGCAACTGGGTTATGTTTATGGTTTTGTGGTTTTCAAGTCATGTTTTAATTATGGCTATAAAATATTCATGCAGTTGTACCTATGGTTTGGGAGTCGACGTAATGCATATGCTTTTGGCAACTTGTTATGATTAAGCTTTTGATTTTGTGGTTCTCTTGTTCTTACAATTTTGCTAATTTGTATACACTCACTCTTTAGCATCAAACTGTAGGTGGTGCACGGCTGCTTGGGCTCTCTTGCTTTGGGCAGCAAGGGTTGTTTTGTGTTGTTGCAGTACATGGAGCACAACAGTTCCCAGCCCTCTCTGCCCAAAAACACTTTTGCACGTTTTGTCATTGGTACAGGTATCGATATAATGTTGTTATGAGCCTCGGAATATGCGTCGATATGGAACCATTCTTTTTGGCCCATATTGGGGCATGTATACTTGGTGTAAGTTCCATTTCTTTTTTTGATGGTAGCTATATCGGTACATATACCCACGTACGATGTCGAGGGTGATTCCGACGCTTATTCCAGGGATTTTTTCTTTTAAAACAAGATTTGAGTCATTGGTATCTGCGTCAATTTTTGCACGGTGTGTTGTAATGATTGCACCATGTAAGTGCGGGGGAGGGGGTTTTTTACAAGATACATAAGCATATACGTTAGGGACAGGCCCCCGATAATTTATATCCTAAGATTAAAAATAAGGGAGGGGGGTATCATATTTACGGGGGTGGGGGGGGGGATTGACCCGAGTCAATTAATTGTAACAATTGGTTACTAGTGTGCAGTAGAACTTGGATGAATTTTGGGGAAGTTTTTTATCAAGTCACACATAAAATTTTGCATCAAGCTGGTCATAGATAGGGACTGATTTGGAGCATGTCAAGGGTTGATTTACAAGAGCTTTGGATGGGTCAGAATTGGACGAATAGCTAGAGTACAAACCTTCCAATATTATCTTATCTTCAAACTCATGAACTTCGACAAGCTGGTTATTATACAGCTAGTTTCCCTTATACATACAAGCAGTAATTGGATTGCAGGGACATGCCAGCTCCTTCTTCTCACGCCCTTTGTGGCTTCTATTTTGCATGCAGACCTCTTGGTAGCCCCACTTTAACATGGTCCTCTAGGCCTTCTCTCCGAGTTATAGCCTCTCCTCCACACTCTGAATAGTGCTCCCCAGACCCCCAACAGTCTCCCTCAACACCGTGCAACATGGTGCAGCTCTAGCTCTACATAGCCCAAGGAGCTCGCCAATCTCGTACTCTGTCGACCCCACTTGACTCCCCTGTAGGTGGCCCCCTCTTCATGCAACATCCTTCTCTTCTTCTACTGGCCCCGGACTCCCCTGTCAGCCCTTAGTGTCATTAGGTAGCCATCCCAGCCCCCCTCGCCATCGCTAGTGGTGGCGTCCATTTTCATAATTGGCGGCCCTCCTCCCTGCATGCCATGCCGCCCTCCTCTTTCTACTCCACCTAGACCTGGCTGCCATGCTTGCCACCCAGATGGCGCCCCCTCTTGCATGGCCCCAAGTGGCGCAACCTTCCTTGTTCTGACGGGCTGCAGCCCCTCCTCAACTGGCGGCTCTCCTTCTGGCAACGCTATCATCATGCCATGCACACTAGCCCCTTGCTTGCCCTCCAGATGGCCCGGTCTCCTTTCTTCGACTCTGCGTGGCCACCAGATAGCACCAGTGTTCTCAGTCGACTGCAGCTGGTGCTCGTTTTTTTTTATAGCATCGCAATAGTTAAAAAAACTTAGCTTGCGACTTAGGTCGCCGTCGCACCACCCTTACTTGCCCCGACCATCGGAACAAAAAGCTCACTTATGCAATACTTTGGACCAATGGCCGCCCATCGAATATTGAACTTGTCAAGCTTGGGCAATCGCCTTGCATACATCACGGCACCTCATACAATCCACACACCATAATATCACCGCCATCCGAAACCCGATCACGTGAGCTTGAAAATCACCTCGGCAACAATTCCTGTAACAAGACTTCAAAGCCATGATTGGCCTGCAAAATGCTGTATCTCGCATACACATCCCCGCGGTACCTTCTCCAAACTACATCTAGTACATGACCAAGCTTGTTACCATCAACCTACCTGCTGTCGTGCACCTCCCACTAACACCTTCTTAGGTTGACCAAATCGAGTTGTACCATCATTGCCCAACCCCTCATTGAGCATTCATGCTCAGTCGTAGCATCAGTTAGATATTAGAAAACCGCATAAGAAGTGAGAACATGATAGTATAATAAGAAGCTATATGTAGTATGTACAATTGTATAGATAGATAGAGAGAGACTTTCACTAGCTGTAGCACCCGCCCAGATCCAATGGAAAGCTATAGGTTCTCCCAATTGTAATGAAGCTTCCACCAGGATAAAAAATATAGCTTTGATCATCGTCATCTGTCTGTAAAACATAGGCAAGTACTCCCTGCTTTGCACATGTAAGTTTGTCAGCCAACCAGTCTTGTAGACCTTCATAGCACCACCCTTCCAAAAGTTGTATACATGGAGCATCTCCACACCCAAAACAAACCTACACACCTTGCATATCTTTTGCATCCTGTGTCTCCCCGCCATCGTCCAGAGAGCTCACCATAGCATGATTGTCTTTAAGCAAGGCAACCTCTAGCAACTGGCATAACGGCACTTGCAAAGCAACCTTCAATAGTATATTCATCAACAACATGGCACCAACTTGTGGCAACTGATCATCCAAAGCAGACACTGGCATATCTTCACCTGTACACTCTTCAAACATCACTGGAAAAGGAGGCCAGCCTTGCATACCTTGTATTCTCGCCATAGCTTTAGCAACCAAAACCTGCGACTCGTCATCCACATCGACCACTCGATCATCGAACCCCCAGTCTGCTTAATCAAAGCACTCTTCTTTAGTCAACATGGCCTTACCATCACAAGGCAAGAGAGAGGGTTGCCCAACCCCTTGCACAAAATGTCTCTTCACCTGCAATCTGTAGCTATTTGACCACCTTATTGACATGCATAATATCATATGTCTCATACCTTGAGAAAGCTGACTCCGTTTCCCATGTGCTATCCATATCCAAGGCACTACTATAGCTCGAATACACCTTGGATTTCTCCACAAAACTCACCGGCTTTGGAACTTCAGCTATCTTCTCCACTGCTTGCTTTTCGAAAGTCACTTGGTCAAGCACATCAAGCGGTACTCGATAGACTCCTCTTTGCAGCTGTTGAGCCTCATAGGCCCACACGGTATCCTCTCTACTCTATCATCATGCCTATCCGCTGCTACCACATGTGCATCAACCAAGGGTCGGATAATTACCTGAAGCTCTTCCTAGCATGTGGCCTTGGCACCAATGGACTTGCCAAAACCTGATTTGCCTATTGCTTCTTTAAAACCTTCTTCATCTTATCTCGCACTTTTACATGCAAGCAATCCACAAACTTGGTCATCTTCAAGAAATTTGCATTCTCTACAGCAGTTACCTTAACCAACTTTCTCCATATGGCCACGAACTTTCACACGAATGCTCAAAAATCACCGTCAAGGATTTTCTTTAGGTTGTCCACCATCTGTTTCACTTCACTCCACTGTTGGCCACATATTGGCTTTGAAATTCCGCTTCCAATGTGATCCAATCCTATTTTTCTTCAGCCTACAAGCCCTCATACCGTACCTTTGCTTTTCCATGAACCAGGAGTGGGAAAGCTTGGGCTACTGCCTCTTCTTCTGACAAGCCACTCTCCAGCAGAAATAGACCATATTCTTGTAGCCAAACCTCAGCATCTTCAGCACCTGTAAAAGTCAAAATACCTAACCATGCCATTATTGTTAGATCCTACTCTTCAAACCACGACACCGTCTTCGACTTCACCAAGGAGTAATCAGCAGGTCCTCAGTGGGGGCACCACTGATGGGATGGGGGAAATGGGAACACACACAGTACATAAACTAGATGCCACTCTATAGCCCATCAGATATCCAGCACCTCAAGCCACTCCGATAGAGTCACACACACTGAATTTTTTGTATGGCTTTACTAGTAAGCTCGTAATTTGCGTAATTCACGACTACACCTGCCTAGCTATATGCACCTTACCAACACAAACACTTGTCAAGAGCTCAACACATAGCACACACCTCGAGCAATATAACATCGGAGCAATCATTTCCTCCCATCTCTTGCTCTCTCTTGCACCCACACATGCTCTCTCTCTCTCTCTCTCTCTCTCTCTCTCTCTCTCTCTCTCTCTCTTTTCTATAAGCAAACTCCAAGGGTCCACACACAAGCTCCGAGCTTTGAGCACAATGTAATAGGCGTGGCTGTCTATTACGAGACTGTGCTCACAGAAATGCACAGAGAGAGAGAGAGAGAGAGAGAGAGAGAGAGAGAGAGAGAGAGAGAGAGAGAGAGAGAGAGAGAGAGAGAGAGAGAGAGAGAATAAGAATACATCAGATTCCATAGCCTTTGATTATGAGAAAATCCCGATACAGCGTACAAAGGAAACCCTTTCTTATGTGGAAATAATGAGCACCCTTTCATATCCCCGTAACCCTTCCTGATTATGACTCTTGAGATCCCCTCCTTCTAAGGTCTTATTCCCGCATAAAGGTACACGAAGACATGCTGGACACTCCCAATGTGATTTAATGCGGTCACGTGCAGCTATGTGCGGTCCGAGCACATTCATTTGGCACGCACGGTGGATTGCGCGAACCCTCAAGTGCATCCCTTGATTGGTGTGAGCATCTCATGTGATTCCTGTTGCAGATGTAAAGCAGGAGTTTGGATTGAAAGTGAAAGGTGAATATAAGCTTTCAGGGTTGTCAGATGTAGCGACCAGGGATGCGTATAGATGGTTTCTCGAGGCAATTTGTCTACAAGCCAAAACCTATACCATCTCGACCAAAGCGAGGAATGTTTTGCATTCGGCCAAATTTGGGCCAGTGCCTTGGGCAGCAATTGTCAGAGAGAGATTGCTAGTAGAATGCCAAAGAGTGATGACACAGTTGGAGCAAAATACCCCAACCAACACAAAAGTCGGCCAGCTGCTGGCACTGATCTTTCCCTTAAGGGAAGTTTTTCCTCTCGCTCTGCGTCCTCTATGCCATTTTGAAGATGACAGATTGGTGGTCCAAGGGACTGTTGCACCTCTGTCGCAAACCCAGAGTTTGGCAGTTCCTGTTGGGCCGGAAACACAGCAGCAGAATGTTGGCACTGAGGATTTTCCAAGTCCATCGATGGCAGTGGTACCCTCTGGAGCCCAAGAGATGGCCACTGTAGGACCAGCAACCCGCAAGTGCGACCGGGAGGAGCAACAGTTCTCTACACCACCTCCTGCGACTGTATCTCCTGTGCCGGAGGATTTTGCGGTGGCACGCTGGCGCTGCCGAATGCAGGAGAGATGGCAATTTCTACTCCGCCTAGGACAGGCTCTCTGGCTGTGGACATTCCCTCACAACCGGAAACTTCTGGAACCACCAATGCGGCTGCCTCGACAGGAGGTCCTCTTCCGGCCGGAGCGCTACCATGGGAGGCAACGACAGCAAACCCTGCTGACGAAATACAGGCATACGACACCTTTTTGAGCAGACTTGCGGAGTCTATTCGTGCGGCCTAGCCAACCCCCGCAACAGAGGGTAGAGTTAATGAGATGGAAACGCAGGTAATGGCCTTGCAGGCTCGCATTGCCGAGTTAACCAATCAAAATGAAGATTTGACTACAACGGCTCGCCAGCAGAATGAAGAAATACAAACGCTTTGCGAGGCTAATGCTGCGTTTGTGGCTTCCATTCAAGGGGAACTACTTCAATTGCAAATGCAGCATAGCCTTGCCTCATACTTAGCGTCGCATCCTGGTGATGTAATGATCAGTATGAATGATTTGGATGCATTGGCAGTGGAGATGCAATAGGATCTCCACATCTTTTTGGAAAATCAATTAACTATAGAGCTGGAGCACACGCTTATCTGCTGAGGTGAGAGCATAGCCATCAACTCAGCAGGTTGTGATGCAGCAACCTGAGTCATCCAACACTGACAGAGGTACGAGTGTTGTTCCATAAGGTTTTTATATTGCTGATTGGGTGCAAGCTACAAAGGATTGTGCTGAGGCCTAGGCTCATGTATCTCGTTTGCAGAAAACGATTCATCGATTTCGTAAGGAGCGGCGCAGGGTGTGTTTGGGTGGAGACGTTGGCCCACTCTTTCTCCCTCAGTCTACTCCCATGCCCTCCATTTTGGTCTACTCTCAATAGATACCTCTCTCGCTATTATCCTCTACATACACCTCTTGCTCCTTTGCCGCAAGCGCCGCAATCTATTTCTTTGCCGACGCTGTTTATTCATCGGGCTCCTTGGCAGGAACATACTGAGATAGATCCACATATTTTGGATGAGGTCTATCGGGCCCATACTGCAGATTTTAGAGGCTTTGGCTACATTGACATTTCCTCCTCACCAGAAAAGATTGAAGATCAGCAACCGGAACCATCCAACCGGAGGGCCTGAGTATGGGTTCGCACAATCCACTGCGCGTGCCAGGTGTTACGGCATGAGTCGCACATGCGGTCCTGTGGAGGTCTGGACATTGCGGATCAGGAGTCATGCGGTATGCGGCGGCAGTTCTTCACAAGATATCATAGGATAGGAGGAGTGTGTGCACTATTCTCGATCTGCACTAGAGCAGCGGTTGTATATGGGGGACATACCTATCTTTTGATGTAGCTAACCAACCTCTATGTTATCCATTACATCTGCTGTAGTAACTCTGTGTCCGGATTACATATGAATGAAGCAGGAGGTGCTATGTGCGTGTGTTATGTGTACTGTCTTCTATCCTATTGATAGCCGTTTTTCGGCTTAATTGTCTTAGTAAGCTACCTCACCCTATCAAATCACTCAAAAATTTTGCTTATCCCTACCATTTCACTGTACATAGGCGTGTGTGAGTTAGGGGACTTTTCCCATATCTTCTTAAAAACCCTTAATTAGCCAGTCACTGGGCTAGTTGAGCCAAAAAAATATTAAAAAATATAATTATATTATGGCCCATTTGTGTGTAAATATTTCATTGTATATAGGGCCTAAATAAAAGGATTTTTCATAATTATTTTGGTATTTATTTAAATATTTCTACCTATGGTGTGTTATTTATGCTATGTACATTGACTCACCATTACTATATTTTTTCTTACCATTTTGCTTACTCTTTATTCCATATAAAAATAGTTTCATGCAAGCTTATCTTATTTTTGGTGTAACTCCATCCCAACAAAAATCCAAAAAAACTAGTTTATTTATGTTTATATTTTTTCACTATTGTCATTTTTCCTTCCTACATCTATTCTCTATTACTCTCATAAATTAGACCACCAAAAATATTCATCTTTTTATGGTAGACTTATAATGAGAGAGATTTATTTTGACCCCTTTATATTTTCTCCACCTATATTATTTATATTTGAAATGTATATATATTTTTAGACCCCTCAATATTTGATTTTCTTAGTTGTACTATTCACTTATATCATGATCTCAACAATATCTTCAATTATACACGTACCAAATAAGGTCAAGGGTATGTGGCATGCATGCATGCACCATGGGGAGCTCACTCTTGGAGGTATTCAAAAGAATCATCCAAAGAAAGACCTCACAAGGACCTTGTGCAGTGGAAAAAACAGTCGGTTTTGCTGAATTTTTAAAGATCACATGCTCCCCGAATTTGAAAAGGTGATAGAAACAAAAGTTGTAGTTCGTGAGCTGAACTTTTACCTCAAATGTTTTCATATTTTTTTGAGCTACGAGCTGTGAGCCTTGATTTTATTGGTGGACCCCAGCTTGCCCATGCTATGCAGCCACACTCCCTGTTCCACTTTATCATTTTCCTCTTTCACACACACTACTCCCTCTCCTTCCCACTCCCAAACCTGCAAGTTCCATGTCCTAATTCACCCTCTTCACTATTTCCACATCTCTCACACCTCCATAGCCTTCATCCTCCATTCCTACACCCTATGTGTCCCCCTTTCTCTCTACATATATGTCCATATTACCATACTCTCTTCAGCTTTGTAAAGAACTTCAAAAAATCAGAAAAAATCCAAGGATAACCTCTGCAAATGAAGGCTTTTTATCATGAATTTTCCAAGGTTTGAAATAACATAGCTTCATCGACACGCGCTGCTTCGCCATGCTGACTGCTTCTTCTTCCGGTGCTATAAAGAGGTGAATGTCAACTTCTCCAAAGCTTCAACCTCTCTTTACAAGCTCATCCCTTCTCTAACTTTTCTCATCATATATCTCACCATTTGGTGAATGATTTTGTAAATATTTTTTAGTGATAATTACTAACTACTAACCACTAACCTTATTGTAAAATGCACCCTCTACTAGAGTAGGCACTCCCAAATTATTCACTCAATCCTCTCTCCTATCATCCTCAATAATTCTCTTCCCTTGAGCCCACATCCATGTGACTCAAAGGACAAGAAAGACCCACCCTCATTAAAAAAAATAAAAAAATATGCATAATCTTTTATTCCTTCAAATAAACTTGATTAGGCCTAATCCTAATCGGGGCTTCTAAAACCTATAAATAGAGCCCTTCTCTCCCTTGTAAATCATCACATGATCACACTACACCACACCATTCTCAACACATAACACACCACTCTTCAAGCCGAGTTGTGTCGAGTGTGTGCATCGTGAGTGCTCTATTCCATCATTACACATAGGTGCATGGAGAAGCTTGAAGTTAGTTATGCCATCTAGAGGAGTGGAGTGTATGCCATACTCTTCACCACACTTGTAGCCTACTCTTGTGCATAAATAAGATTTATAGTTTTGGGTGCAATTGTATGCTGCAACTATGACTCTTCTCTCCAAATTGACTTGATAAGTTGTCTAATCAGGTGGTTGAAGGTATATTGTCCTTGAAGTTTGTTGTCCCATTTCATGCTTGGTGGTTTGAGGGCTTGTTGAATTGTTTGTCTAAAAGGTCAATTGTAAGAGGGTGCTCGGTGAGAGGGCTCCCGTGACCCTAAGAAAATTTGTGTATTGGCAACAAGGTCAAGTTTTGTGTTGTCTCTCTATTTCTCTTCGAGCTTTGTGTGCATCTAGTCTTTAAGGCTAAGACTGAGTTGCTCAAGTTGATTTTTGCTCTTTACCTCTCTCTGGCATGGTGAATGTTTGTGTTGGTGTGTGTGGCTATCTTGCATTCCCCTCTCTTTGTGCGTTTGAGTACATGGGGATATCACGTGCGTCCTAGTTCACATCTACAACTAGGTGGTGCCCCTTTTCTTGTTTGGTTTCTGGCTGTGGGTTGTTGTTGTCTCTGATTGTGCTTGCCCCAGCCCCAATTGAGCAGCACGGGAGCCTCGAAGGGTGTTTAGAGGCCGCTCTTCTTGTTGCCCGCCCCGGACCGCCTCAAATTGGTGCCCCCGCTGAGGACTGACTTTGTGCTTATTGTTGTTGTATTGCATGAATGCTTGAATTTAGCATAATCAAGAAGATTATATGAATCATGAAAACTTGTATGACTGAGTTCAAATTCAATGCAACAAAAATTGATCTAGAATATGGTTTGGATTAGCATAACATAAGAAAGGAAAAAAACATTTTCACATAAGAATCTAGAATTCATGAGACCTTTCAAAACTTTGTGTAGTTAGTTGATGTCATGAGAGAAAATGATTGTTTGGAACTAATCTTTGTGTGGTTCTAGCATTGAGAGACTATGACACGCTATACCTTTGATGATATCCCAATCTTCTTTGAAAATCTAGAAGAAGATGTTGATGATTTTCTTGCTGATTATAGAATGGTTTGTTGTATCCTTGGTAAAAGGGATGACATTGAAAAAGGGGATTTTCTATTGCTATGCCTTAGAGACAACGCTGAGCAATGGTTTTGGAGTATGTCTTCTTAGATTGAAGATGGGTATACCCAAATTTCCAAAGATTTGAAGACCAGACTCTCTAAATTTCCAACAATGGAGAAAGCATGGGCTTCATTAGGGAGACTTCAACAACATGGTGAAGACTACTACGCTTATGAGGATATTTTTTCTCGTCAATGGAGAGGATATGGGTTTAGTTCTACATTTCCAGATTATGTAAAACTGGAGCAATTTATTTCGGGTTTTTCTCCTTTCCTAAAGACTAAGGTTACTTGTAGTGGACCCTCTACCTTTGAAGAAGCGGTCACTATTGCCCGAAGGAAGTTTCACAAGTACTTATACATCAAAAATGGTTTCCATCATACTGGAAGAACCAACCATCATGAAAGTGTTTCTATCAAGGAGTCATCTCCTTTGCCATACTTGTCTCCTTCTACTCCGAAAAATGTTGAAGAAGTTACTTACATGCCAACTGATTATTCAAGTGCTAAAGTGTGTGGCCAAGATTCAAATGTGGAATCTTTTTCTTCTACCTTTATCACAAGCATGCAAAAATCGACACAAGATATCTCAAGTGGCATTGATGATTCAATAATGGATACATCCAACCTTTTGGCGGAGGATCAATTTCTAGTCCAAGCAGATGAAGGTTTTGTGCAACATGACTCTATGGAGAATGAAGACCTTGAAGGTAACCTTGATCTTATGGAATGTTCTGAGAGTGTATCTTGTCTAAAAGAAGAGAGTGAAGAAGAAGATGAAATCATAGGTGGGGAGATCATGGACCACATTGATCATAAAGAGATGATTGTGTACATGGAATGCCAACTCCAAAACAAAGTAGAAGAGTGTGATTTGAATCCATGTGAGGATAATATTCAAGAAGTGTTTGAGGATGTTGAAAAGCAATGGTATGACTCATGTATATTAAGCACGGAGAAACCTATCATGCAAGAAGCCAAAGTTTTCACAAAATCAAACAGTAATCCATCAACCTTTGAGGTAGTACAATGTGAGGAGTTACAACCTTGCCAAAGGGGGGGCTTAGAAGGGGATGAAGAACATGGGAGAGTAGTAAAAAATAAAATCATAAAAGGAAACTGTCAAAAGGGTATCATTCTCTCCAATGGTGGTTTAGTGGAAGGCTCTTCATTCATGGGACAATCTCTTAGCAAGAAAATCCAAACTTTTGAAGCCCCAATCATCTTCACATTGGGTTTCACCTCTTCAAAGTCAACTTCTCCTCTCTTCATATATACCTTTCATCGGGGGCGCCATACCTTCTTAAGTGGAAGAGGACATGAATACTTGGTGATGAACGGATGTTTCCAAACCTTCTTCATTTGGTTCTTTGGTGTATGGAGGTCGCACATTGTGATCCTTCTGGTATTCATCATAGATGAAAAACTTTTTGATTGCTACATGTGGATATTTCATCAATCAGTACCAAAATCTATTCTCTTCCAATGTGTTGGAAGCAATAGAAACCTTCGTCTATTATCTACTTATGTGGTAAACTATTTGCAATATCTTCCAATAGCAGTTGAAAGCATGGATCAAGCTTTCCTAAATCATGAAGGTCATGGAATTTTTGACTTGATGAGCCTACCCAGGTTGAATGAATTTTATGAGCTACAGTTCAAGAATTTGCTCATACAAGCTCTTGAAGATTGTAGCAGATATATCAAATTTACACAGGAGGAAGAGCAACCAATATTTTATATCACATTCATAATGATAGATGCAATGATGGACAACAATAAAATCTATAAGTTTCTTCAACCAAAATCAGTAAGTGATTCCATACCATACATCTCTCTTTGGGAAAGATATTTCAAGATCTTTGATCCTGGGGGGTGCTTATGGAAACTTTCTCAATGGAGGAGGTTTCCTCAGTCACTTCATCCTGCTATTGGCTCTAAGAACCTTTCATATCACACAAGGTTTTTTAATCATACAACAAAGGTTCTTCAAAGATGAGAGCAGACAAAGACAGACGTTACACAATCTACATGCTGTATGGTCGGATAAATGGTACATGAATGTACCATTATCTAAGGGGGGGGCTAATGATAGCCGTTTTTCGGCTTTCCATAATTGTCACAGTAAGCTAACTCACCCTATCAAATCACTCAAACATTTTGGTTATCCCTACCATTTCACTGTACATAGGTGTATGTGAGTTAGGGGACTTTTCCCATATCTTCTTAAAAACCCTTAATTAGCTAGTCACTGGGCTAGTTGAGCCAAAACAATATTTAAAAATATAATTATATTATGGCCCATTTGTGTGTAAATATTTCATTGTATAGAGGGCCTAAATAAAAGGATTTTTCATAATTATTTTGGTATTTATTTAAATATTTCTACCTATGGTGTGTTATTTATGCTATGTACATTGACTCACGATTACTATATTGTTTCTTACCATTTTGCATACTCTTTATTCCATATAAAAATAATTTCATGCAAGCTTCTCTTATTTTTGGTGTAACTCCATCCCAACAAAAATCCAAAAAACCTAGTTTATTTATGTTTATATTTTTTCACTATTGTCATTTTTCCTTCCTACATCTATTCTCTATTACTCTCATAAATTAGACCACCAAAAATAGTCATCCTTTTATGGTAGACTTATAATGAGAGAGATTTATTTTGACCCCTTTATATTTTTTCCACCTATATTATTTATATTTGACATGTATATATATTTTTAGACCCCTCAATATTTGATTTTCTTAGTTGTACTATTCACTTATATCATGATCTCAACAATATCTTCAATTATAGACCTACCAAATAAGGTCAAGGGTATGTGGCATGCATGCATGCACCATGGGGAGCTCTCTCTTGGAGGTATTCAAAAGAATCATCCAAAGAAGGACCTCACAAGGACCTTTGTGCAGTGGAAAAAATAGTCGGTTTTTCTGAATTTTTAAAGATCACATGCTCCCCGAATTTGAGAAGGTGATACAAACAAAATTTGTAGCTCGTGAGCTGAAATTTTACCTCATATTTTCTCATATTTTTTTGAGCTACGACCTGTGAGCCTTGATTTTATTGGTGGACCCCAGTTTGCCCATGCTATGCAGCCACACTCCCTGTTCCACTTTATCATTTTCCTCTTTCACACACACTCCTCCCTCTCCTTCCCACTCCCAAACCTGCAAGTGCCATGTCCTAATTCACCCTCTTCACCATTGCCACATCTCTCACACCTCCATAGCCTTCATCCTCCATTTCTACACCCTATGTGTCCCCCTTTCTCTCTACATATATGTCCATATTACCATACTCTCTTCAGCTTTGTAAAGAACTTCAAAAAATCAGAAAAAATCCAAGGATAACCTCTGCAAATGAAGGCTTTTTATCATGAATTTTCTAAGGTTTGAAATAACATAGCTTCATCGACACGCGCTGCTTCGCCATGCTGACTGCTTCTTCTTCCGGTGCTATAAAGAGGTGAATGTCAACTTCTCCAAAGCTTCAACCTCTCTTTACAAGCTCATCCCTTCTCTAACTTTTCTCATCATATATCTCACCATTTGGTGAATGATTTTGTAAATATTTTTTAGTGATAATTACTAACTACTAACCACTAACCTTATTGTAAAATGCACCCTCTACTAGAGTAGGCACTCCCAAATTATTCACTCAATCCTCTCTCCTATCATCCTCAATAATTCTCTTGCCTTGAGCCCACATCCATGTGACTCAAAGGACAAGAGAGACCCACCCTCATTAAAAAAAATAAAAAAATATGCATAATCTTTTATTCCTTCAAATAAACTTGATTAGGCCTAATCCTAATCGGGGCTTCTAAAACCTATAAATACAGCCCTTCTCTCCCTTGTAAATCATCACATGATTACACTACACCACACCATTCTCAACACATAACACACCACTCTTCAAGCCTAGTTGTGTGGAGTGTGTGCATCGTGAGTTCTCTATTCCATCATTACACATAGGTGCATGGAGAAGCTTGAAGTTAGTTATGCCATCTAGAGGAGTGGAGTGTATGCCATACTCTTCACCACACTTGTAGCCTACTCTTGTGCATAAATACGATTTATAGTTTTGGGTGCAATTGTATGCTGCAACTACGTCTCTTCTCTCCAAATTGACTTGATAAGTTGGCTAATCAGGTGGTTGAAGGTATATTTTCCTTGAAGTTTGTTATGCCATTTCATGCTTGGTGGTTTGAGGGCTTGTTGAATTGTTTTCCTAAAAGGTCAATTGTAAGAGGGTGCTCGGTGAGAGGGCTCCCGTGACCCTAAGACAATTTGTGTATTGGCAACAAGGTCAAGTTTTGTGTTGTCTCTCTATTTCTCATCGAGCTTTGTGTGCATCTAGTCTTTAAGGCTAAGACCGAGTTGCTCAAGTTGATATGTGCTCTTTACCTCTCTCTGGCATGGTGAATATTTGTGTTTGGTGTGTGTGGCTATCTTGCATTCCCCTCTCTTTGTGCGTTTGAGTACAAGGAGATATCACGTGCATCCTAGTTCGCATCTACAACTAGGTGGTGCCCCTTTTCTTGTTTGGTTTCTGGCTGTGGGTTGTTGTTGTCTCTGATTGTGCTTGCCCCAGCCCCAATTGAGCAGCACGGGAGCCTCGAAGGGTGTTTAGAGGCCGCTCTTCTTGTTGCCCACCCCGGACCGCCTCACTATTTTTATGTGTTTGATGTTCACATAATGTAGTTTACCGGTAATCATTCCCGTAATTCCTATTGCTCATGTGTGGTGTTACAGCATGAGTCGAACATGCGGTCCTACGGAGGTATGGACATTGCGGATCAGGAGTCATGCGGTATGCGGTAGTTGTGGCGGCAGTTCTTCACAAGATATCATGGGACAGGAGAAGTGTGATGCAAGTATGATCATCGATGCCGCACAATGGCACTTTGGCTCTTTGCTCCTAGACTGATCATCTCCATCTACGCCGCAATCCGAACTTAAACCAGAAATCTCCACCGCAAACTTGGACTCGCAAACTTGATGCCCATATTTCCGCATCAATTCATAGATTGCCGTCGACATGCGCACATGTTTTATTTAGGCTCGAGCTTTTTGCGGTTTTGCTCCTCCTATGATGCGAGATCATCACATCTCCTTGAGGCTCGCTCTGGATTTTCATGGACTAGATCAAGCAAACCCTTGCTGAAAACCTTCTCTGCTTGCTTCATGTGACCCTCAACTGGCCATCCTCTTCAAGCTTGGCCTCTTCTACTATGGTCCTGCTTCTTGGTTGCGCTTAGAGATTTCCTGAGATCTATCCCTTCCTCCTCTGCTTCAATTCCCTACAACGGCACCATAGCTTCTTGCATCTACACTTGAAAGGCGATACTGAAAGGAGGGTTTTTTGTTGACAGCGGGGGGAGAACGCACTGCTGTGGCATGCGAGCTGTCGCGCATTTTGCGTAGGCTTTCATAGCAGGAGAGGAAGTGCTCTGCAAAATTGAAAGGTATTGGCCAATGAGGAGTACAGCATCAGATCCTGAAATGGTGACTCCTTCTGCAGCAGCAACATCATCGCTTCCCACTGCCGGAGTGCCCACTCACTGTACCGCACCACCATGGCCGTAACTGGCCATCCTGCACTTGTCACAGGTGCCAGGATTCAGAAGAAAGCAGCACCGAACTTCTCTAAAAAGTTGAACGCCATCGCAACATACCTCTTTCCCCACTACCAGCTCGGTACAACCGAGTGAACCGCATGTGATACTTGCATGGACTGCCTTAAATTGTTGACGTTCTGAATTTCAGACTGCTCCGCATTGTGTTTTCCCACCAACCTGATGAGCAATACCCAGACCACCACATGCAGTACTCCCACAGCAACGTTCACCGACACAATCCGGCTATCCTCCAATAGGCCCCGCAACACCACACCGCCTGTATGGTGACTTCTCATCTCGGTCCCGCCTGCAACACAGTGTTTCCTCAGCGCTACGAACGGGGCTGTAGCACTAGTCGTGGCCTTTCAATTGTATGATCAGCCTTTGTGCAAGCCCAAGTCTCAGAATCCATGCCATCCTTTTCTCTTGCGTTTCAAAAGTCCCTGTCCCTCTCACTAGTGACATTATACCCTCTCGAAGATACAACCTTCTTAGAAGCGGCCCATATCTCTGAGTCAGAGCTGTCTAGTGGGACACCATTCGTTGGCGCATGAAGAGAATTTGTATTTAAAGACCCTGCGGCTTGCACCATTGGCAGGTGGAGTAGGGACAAACTTCGTGGAAGCACGCCGCACCCCAATGACTGTCATCATCTGCCTTAGACGGAAACTCACGATCATCAAATCTGCCACCTCCTTCTTCAGCAACGAGGAGTCCGCTCCGCGCGTGGTCGCCAATTGTAATAGGCGTGGCTTCCTATTACGAGACTGTGCTCATAGAAATGCAAGAGAGAGAGAGAGAGAATAAGAATACATTAGATTCCATAGCCTTTGATTATGAGAAAAGCTTGATACAGCGTACAAAGGAAACCCTTCCTTATGTAGAAATAATGAGCACCCTTTCATATCCCCGTAACCATTTCCTGATTATGCATCTTGAGATCCCCTCCTTCTAAGGGCTTATTCCCACATAAAGGTACACAAAGACATGCCGGAAACTCCCAATGTGATTTAATGCGGTCACGTGTAGCTATGTGCGGTCCGAGCACATACACACAAAAGACGCCACCAAGACACAATAGATGGATTGGGCAGAATCATGAGCTTTTGATTAGAGTTAGGATAGTCTTTAATGCGACATATACATATACGATTGAGGTCGGCCCCTTTAAGCTTACAAATAATCTCAAAAAAACATGAAACTATAGATATCCGCCATTGATGTGGAGCTTGAATTCGAATAACTCATGGTCGAGGTCTACTTCTGCTTTGGAACAACGATTGCCTCCCACTTGAAGCCTTTATTTCCGAATCCGAGCAAGAAACCCCTCCTATTCTGTTCACGGCCTAGGCTCTCTTCACCTTTTTTGCTTCCATGCAACAGGTTGCACGCTGCTCCCCCTCAGTAGAACCAACCCTTGCCTATCACTATAACGGTGCTCACTCAGTGCCTCAATCATCTCACCCACCCCCTAAATCATCTCCCCCTAATTTAGGTAACGTCCTTTCATCCTAGCACTTACCCAATAAAGCTTCCCTTGCCTAATGTATATAAAGGCACCTCTATTATGTTGAAAAGCGTGCAAGTTCTCATTTCACTTTATCAATACAAGTTAGCTTCATTTCCTTGCTACACTGAAGTGTCTCTCTCTCTCATTATTTACTTTGTTAGATTAGTTGTTGTTTATCGATTAGCATCAGTTCCTATTTGCTTCACATGGTATCAGAGCTTCGTAGAGCTTAGGAACTTGCCTTAGCCCCTTGCATCTCAGTCATAGCTAGCACATAGAGCCCCTCTCTATTATCTTCCAAGCACTCGAAGGTTTGCTCGTTCACGTCAAGGAATCCGGAGCCTTGCATGATGGCCGAGTCATCCTCCATGTCCTCTCCGATGTCTACAATGCTTGGCAAAGTAAAAATAATAGTGCCAAGATGGAGCTTATTCTCCACTCCCAAGATCGACAAGTCCAAATGGTGAAGAAGCTCACCACCGTCAATGCTATTTGGAAGTTATTTGAGAAAAACTACGAGCATATTGACCTCGTTTACCAAGTTTCCCTGATCAAGAAATTGGTAAACACCACTATGCATAAGGTCAGTCCTCATCCAAGTTCTTAGAAACTTGGCAGATACTTCTAGACGAAGTACTCATATCAGGGCTAGCAATCCCTGAAGAGCTGCAATCCATGCTCCTATTGGCCTCCTTTCCCGCATCATGGAGGGCCTTCATCACCACCCAAGCCACGACGGAAAATCTACAGCTACACAATCTAGTAGCAAAGATTCAACAAGAAGAAACCCTTCGCGACCACACCAACTGCTCGCAAAAGTCTACGGCATTAGTTACTATGGCTAAACCTCACAAACCTCACCCCGGCAAGAAGACGTTCAACCACTCTAGCCCTCCTCGTCAGCACCACAACCATGGAAAGAAGCATCATTCAAGTCCGAAGCAATGCACCAATTGCCATCGGTTTGGTCATATTGCAAAGGATTGTCGGCAACCCCGTAATCAAGGTAATTTTTGGCCTCCTGCTGCATATTCTCAATTTTATCCGTCATACCCTCAAGGGGGGGCTAGGCCCCTTCTCTCTTCACCCTCTTCTCATGGCCAAGCTCATTATGCTGATATATCTACATATGAGAATAACCCTTCTTATCCTATGCAATTATATGCCGCTACTCTCCATAGTTCATCCCCTGATCTCTGGCTACTTGACACTGGTGCCACCCACCATATGACCTATCAATTTCGTTGGCTTTCAAATTTAACCTATCTCTACACTCCCCTAGAAGTCTGTCTCGGAGATAATAGCCTCCAACTCGCTACAGCCTATGGCGATGCCACCATCAATCTACCCAATGGCTTATGCACTACTATATCTAAAGTTTATTATGTACCTGGCTTAAAGAAAAATCTTATTTCTGTTAGCGAGCTAACCTCTTCAGGTATTACCATTAAATTCACCAAAAATGGTTGCAACATACAAGCCCGAGATGTCAATGGCAAGCATATCAATCTGCAGGTACCCCAAGTTGGGCGACTCTACCCTCTTGGTGATTCATCTCCTGCACATGCTCTTTTGCACAATCTTCCTCACACGACACCACCCTCAAATGGCACTATAGACTCGGTCACATTTCTCAACATGTTTTACATCAGCTCACACACCGCCAGCTTGCCCTCGGTTTTGCCCAAGCATCTCACTCCCATTACCCTCTGTGAAGGATGCATTTTTGCCAAATCACATCATGCACCTTTTCCTACATCATCATCACGCGCTTCCGCACTGCTTGATCTCATTCATTCTGATGTCTATGGCCCCTTGCCTGTCAAATCACTTACTGGCAACCTTTATATGCTCACTTTTATTGATGACTACTCCAAGTTCACAGCTGTCTATTACATGCCTGATAAAGCTTCAACAATCACATATTTTAGCCGCTTCAAAGCACTGACTGAAAACCAGCATGATCGAAAAATCAAGTTACTCCGCACCGACAATGGCGGGGAATACACCTCCCATCAGTTTTGGGATATCTGCCACACGGCAGGTATTCGTCATGAATATACCATCCTTGCTCACCCTCAGCAAAACGGTCGGGCCAAGCGCAAGAATCGCACCATTTTTTATGCTACTCGCGCCATGCTCATTCAAGCTAGTCTAGCAGACAGTTATTGGGAAGAAGCTACGGCCACCGCATGCTATGTACAGAATCGGATCCCGTCTTCTCAAAATCCAAATACCACTCCATACGCTCTATGGTATGGCAACCCGCCGAGCCTTGGCCATCTTCTCATTTTTGGTAGCATAGCATATCCTCTCGAAACCAACCCCGTCTCCAAGTTATCACCAAGAGCCACCCGCACCATCTTCGTCGGCTACGGAGATCGCCTTGGAGTCAAAGCTTATCGCCTCCATCAACCCGAGCTCCACAAATTCATTCATGCTAGAACCGTCATTTTTGATGAGGATTTCATCGTCCAAGGCCCGTCTCCCTCCAATACTTACTCTCCTCCGCATGAAGTCCACCCACCGGCTTGCTATCCCTCTTATTTCTTTGCTCACCTCCCTTCTCCGAGTAAAACCCCGCATGAAACCACTCCTACCCATGCGCACTGCATACCCCATGCATCCCGAGCCTTCTTCAACCACAGCTCTCCCCGCTCGCTTTCCACACACACACCAACCTCCGCAGCTTAGCCCTCCACGCCATTATCCTCCCCCTGCAGCTGAATACCCCTCCTTCTCTACCCCACGGAGCCACTCACCTCACCTGCGTTCTGTTGCACCATTCTCCCCAGCTGCGCCACTCTTCCAGGCTGTGCCACATCCGGCTGCAGCGTCACCAGGACTCCTCGCCCACCTGAATACAGGCATCTCGCCATAGCTTCGCCTCCTCAACCATTCGAGCCCCTTGGGCGCCTATCACTCTCCATCCTCCCCTGGCGGTATCACACGGTCCTCTGTCCCTGCTGCGCCATCATCAACTACTTTTTCAGCTCGAAACACAGTAAAATATTTCCCTCTTGGCAGTGTTTCCCACCATTGGCCACCGGCCTTGCAAACCCCACCCTCGCCCATTATGGTTCGGACCTACCAAACCGCCCGCAAGAGTTCAATGCCCCTACCTGCTCCCTCCTTGCTGACAACCCCTACCCGAGAGCCATCTCGCTCTGCGTCATCCTATCACACACCTACTACCTTGACATCGGTTCCCTCGCCAGTGGAGGATTCTCATGCCACCCCCTCAAATCAACCTATTCCATCGGGGATCGACGAGGTCGAACCACTTACATCAACCTCGGCGACATCTCCCACCATCTGCACCTCGTTGGATTCATCACCATCAGCACAACATCTTGATCACGCAGCTTCTAGCAGTCACGTCCGCACAAGGTCATTAGCAGATATTTACGGTGCTACAAGCTTCTCGGTTGTTCTCCAAGAAGAACTTCAATCGACCACCCCACCCGCTCCAGTCGAAAATATTCTGCCAATCTCGGTCGTCGATGCCCTCTCCTCCAGTGAGGGAGATCTATGGCACAAAGCAATTCAAGCTGATCTTCAGGCACTCGAAGAAGCCCATACTTTGGATCTTGTTCCACCACCAGAGCATCACAATATAGTCACATGCAAATGGCTATTGAAGAAAAGATACTTCCCGGATGGCAGAATTGAGCGTTACAAACCCAGACTTGTCGCTCGCGGCTATACACAGAGGTATGGTGTAGACTATTTTGATACATACTCCCCTGTTCTAGGCCTAACTGCATTTCGACTTTTAGTCGCTATAGCTGCAAAGTATAATTTGCCCCTACATCACCTTGACATTAAAACAGCTTTTTTACACGGCTTGCTCTACGAGCTTGTTTACATGACCCAACCCCCACACTTTGCAAATCCATATTATCCTCACTATGTTTGCAAGCTAAATAAGCCTATATACGGCCTCAAACAGTCTGCACGTGAATGGTATACACGCATACACAATTATCTCATTGCATGTGGTTGGGAGCGACTCAGTGTCGACTTCAATATCTTCATCTGGCGTACAAATGATGGCCTTGCCATTCTGGGATTATTTGTGGATGATATCCCACTCATCGGCACCACCAAAATCATGGTATTGCGTGCCATCGACTGTCTCCAACAACAATTCCCTGTCAGTGACAAGGGACCTATGACATATTTTCTCGGCATTCAAGTGCTTCGCAACCCCTATGGCAAGTGGATCAAACTCACCCAGGTAAAATACATTGAAGAGCTGCTCACTTATTATGGCATGAGTACTTGTTCTCCTGAATTCAGCCCCTTCCTCTCAAACACAACTTAGCACTTGAATTTGACGCCTACTCTCCCACTCATGAGCTCTATTGGCCTTCTCTTCATTATCCCAAGTTTTGTGATCAGTTTCGTTATCTGATATCTTGCACTCGCTTTGATGTCTGCTACACCGGCCATGTCTTATCTCGCGCTATGTCACAGCCATGCAAAGCACACAAGCAAGCTGCAAAGCGCACACTTCGCTATCTCTTGACCACTAAGCACTATGCTCTCACTTATGCTTATGATCCCACTTGGCTATGTCGACGCCAATTGGGCAGGGGATGATCCCCGCTGCTTCTCCATAGGTGGCTATATATTCTCTCTTTCAGGTGCACCAATATCGTGGCAAACGAAGCGACAATCTTCAATTGCCTCTTCATCGACTGAAGCTGAATATGTTGCTACCGCTCTTGCTTCCAGGGAAGCTCTCTGGATTTCAGAGCTCATTCACGAATTTCAACTTCCATACCCTATCTCGGAAGAAGCCATACCCGCTACTGCGACAACCAATCTGCAATTGCTCTGGTTGCTTCCCCAAGTTTCTCCAACAAATTGAAGCACATCAAAATCAATTATCACTTCATCAAGGAATTGGTCGCCAATGGTTTTTTAAAGTTGCAATATGTGCCCACTGCTCACAATTGGGCAGATTTTCTCACCAAATCAGTACCTGCTACCACCCAAACTACAGCATGTCGAAATTTGTTACTTGTGCCTATTGCCTTCACACCTCCTTAAGGGGGGGATTCTCCCATGTAATGAGGTGTTCACCGTTACGGGAGGATGTGAAATATCCTATCACTATTACGGTGCTCACTCAGTGCCTCAATCATCTCACCCACCCCCTAAATCATCTCCCCCTAATTTAGGTAACGTCCCTTCATCCTAGCACTTACCCAATAAGGCTTCCCTTGCCTAATGTCTATAAAGGCACCTCTGTTATGTTGAAAAGCGTGCAAGTTCTCATTTCACTTTATCAATACAAGTTAGCTTCATTTCCTTGCTACACTGCATTGTCTCTCTCTCTCATTATTTACTTTGTTAGATTAGTTGTTGTTTATCGATTAGCATAAGTTCCTATTTGCTTCACATGGCCACCCTGCAGTACTGGCTCTTGATCGCTGGCCTTGCCTTGTGGTGACGACCACCCACCCATAAATGGTGGCCCTTAGCCCCTCCTCCAGCCTGCTTATGGCCTCTCTCTTGCTCGAGGCGGCCCACCTTCCATTATCTTATCCTCAAACTCATTAACTTCAACAAGCTGGTTATTATCCAGCTAGTTTCCCTTATACATACAAGCAATAATTGGATTGCAGAGACATGCCAGCTCCTTCTTCTCACGCCCTTCGTGGCTTCTATTTCACCTGCGGACCTCTTGGTAGCCCCACTAACGTGGTCCGCTAGGCCTTCTCTCCCAATTATAGCCTCCACTCCACACTCTCAATAGCGCTCCTTAGACCCTCAACAGTCTCCCTCAACACCCTGCAACATGGTGCAGCTCTAGCTCTACACAGCCCATGGAGCTCGCCAATCTCGTACTCTGTCGACCCCGGAACTCCCTTGTTTCCTTGTGTTCTAGCACCTGACTCCCTTAATGTAGGTGGCCCCCTCTTCATGCAGCATCCTTCTCTTCTACTCGTCAGCCCTTAGTGTCATCAGGTCACCCCAGCCCCCCTAGCCATCTCGCTAGTGGTGGCGTCCATTTTCTTAATTGGCGGCCCTCCTCCCTACATGCCATGGCGCCCTCTTCTTTCTACTCCACCTCGACCTGGCTGCATTGCTCGCCACCTGGATGGCGCCCCCTCTTGCATGGCCCCAAGTGGTGCAACCTTCCTTGTTGTGACGGGCTGTAGCCCCTCCTCAACTGGTGGCTCTCCTTCTGGAAATGCTATCATCATGCCATGCAAACTGGCCCCTTGCTTGCCCTCCAGATGGCCCGCTCTCCTTTCTTCGACTCTGTCTGACCACCAGATAGCACCACTGTTCACTGTCGACTGCAACTTGTGCTCGTTTGTTTTTTATAGCATGGCAATAGTTAAAAAAACTTAGCCTGCGACTTGGGTCGCCTTCCCACCACCCTTACTTGCCCCGACCATCGGAAAGAAAAGCTCACTTATGCAATACTTTGGACCAACGGCCGCCCATCGAATATTGAACTTGTCAAGCTTGGGCAATCACCTTGCATACATCACGGCACCTCATGCAATCTCCACACCATAATATCACCGCCATCCGAAACCCGATAGTGTGAGCTTGAAAATCACCTCGTCACGAGTTCCTGTAAGAAGACTTCAAAGCCATGATTGGCCTACAAAATGCCATATCTCGCATACACATCCCTACGGTACCTGCCCCAAACTGCATCTAGTACATGACCAAGCTTGCTACCATCAACCTACCTACTGTCGTGCACCTGCCACACTGACACCTTTTGAGGTTGATCAAATCGAGTTGTACCAACGTTGTGAGTCACTATGCTACACACTCTTTGACTAGTTTAACTTTGTTAGATTATGTGAGACTTAAATTTTATATGTAAGATAGGGGTATGATAATTTTTTTATTGATTGTCGTATAAGCGTATAAAGGTGGGTCATATTCCTGAATATGAGTTGTATATAGAGTTTTTATCAAAGCTTTCTACTCACAGGTGGCATCCCATTTTTTATATAGAGTGCTCCCGGGAGTCAAGCTATATCAATGATGGCCATGCTTGCCAAATGTTGTTTTTTTATAGTGTTCGCATGCATTGGACTTTGTTTGGGAAATGAATGCGCTATCTTAATGAAAATGACATATGGATATTTCTTCTAAAAAAATAGGCATGTTTTAATGAGAGAAAACATGAAATGGTGCCACATCCACAACCATGAATCTCGGATAAGGTATGTACGATATGTACAGAACGGCAGTTGTGGCAATTGTTTCACACATGTGACATTATGTACATTGTATATTTATTTCCATATATCAAAACACATAGAAGGTGAGGTGAAAATTTTAATTTCACATTAGAAACATGCCATGGTACGACAACGTCTACATAGCATGACAAAAATTGGATGAGTTGAACACCCAAATTGATTTTTAACACCTCCAACTTTCAACACAGCTTCAAAATTAAAATTATTCAACAATTTAAATAGAATTGTGACAATTAGAGACACAAAAAAGTGTTGCTTTGCTCGATTCTTTATACAAAAGAGGAGATTACATTGTTTGATGTTTGATTACAACATAAGAAGAAATGGTATGTAAAAAGAGGATAAGTAAATGATAAAGTGATCATCGAATAGACCAAAACAACGAAAGAAACTCCAATGAGCATGCATTATTCATGCACAATTTTGACAAGTACCTTAGTGTCGAAGAGGGAGAGGAAGTGGGACCACATCTTTTGGCTATTTGGTGACTTTTAGGCACCATTTGCAAACCAACAAGTCATTATGGATGTAGCTACAATGATTCCCACCACCATGATGTCGTGCCATGGAACATGCATCATGTGAAGACAAAAATATCTACTTCACTCTTTATGTTTTTAATGTGTGGGACCAAATTCTATAATGTACATAGTGTGATATATGCAAAAACGGATGCCATGGTTGCAGGCATGTACATACCTTCCCAGGCAGGCGAGGCCGGGAAGGTGGCATCGCAGCATGTTTTAACACATTAAGGCATCCCTAGTTTTCTTTAGGAATGTACAAATTTCAAGTGTTTCGAAGTGGCACACTCATTTTTTCTAGAAAGTTGAATGCGAGAGATCTTGGCCAAAAATAGGAGGTTTTGTGTGTGGGCTTAAAAGACGTGTCTAAAGTGCTTACCAAGTGGAAAAATGAGGTTCAACATGAAATTTAAGACCAATGGGAATTTTTCACAAATTTAAGGATTTTCCACAGCTTGTTTGGGCATTTTACGAACAAAAAGGGCATATTTGGGCAAGAATTGGCTAAAAGTGGCCATAAAATGGTCAACAAATAGCGCACAAATATAAAAAATGTCTCAAAATGGCACATCAACGATGGTTACATCATTTATCAAGCTGAGGGGGAGGTTTTAGGGCCAAGAATGAGCTCATTTAGGCATATAAGCAAGTAGATACAACCATCCCAATACAGGGTAGCAGCTAGTGTAGTCCCCTCCTGCTTTCACTACATGTTCGAGGTTGTGAGGGCTCCAATTAGGGTTTCCCCTCCTCAAATAACTACTTGGTCTTCCTCAATGAAGTACTGAAGCTTCCATGAAATGGTCACGACAAGGAATCGAAGTGTCATTTTAGGGTTTTTAACAAGTCAAATGAGCACTACATCTGTGAAATTGGGAGCAAGGCTACATTTAATCTTCACACATACAAGAGTTTTGAGTTAGTATTGGTTATTTTTGAAAGTGGAGATTTCATGGTTGGAGTATGGTTCTATTTGAGTGTGTTTATGGCTTCAAATCATAAACGCCTTGCTTGATTTTGCTACGAATCCTCATAGTCAGATGCTCGACGCTTTCCTAGTGGCACTGCAAACTTCTTGACAAGTTTTTGGTGAGCCCGTCGCAAAATAGGCTAGTGTGAGGTTTCATAATATTCATTTAAGGTTTAAAATAAAATCTTGAAAGCTATGGAGAAATAAGAGCAAGAGGGAGTTCGGTTTGACCTAGTCACAATGCAAACATTTCAAGCTTTTGTAGTGTTTATGCAGCAGCATCATGCTGCATAAAGGAGGGAGATTTCCTCAAGCAAAGCAATTCAATTTGTGGTGAAGAAAATGTACCAGTTTAAAGGTAAAGATGTAACAAAGTATCTTTGTGGATATCTAAAAGAGATGGAGCTTCATCGAGCGCCCGAAGCAGAGATGGTGCAAAGTTTTGAACTTGATGTGGTTCCCGAGATCAAAGATCATGTAAGGGAATTATAAATGAGCATGGGGAAACTTGGGAAGCATTCAAATTAGCCTTAAAAGAAGATTATTTCATGGAAGAATCCAAAAGGGCGACAAAGAGGACTTTTTTAGAGTGGGTAGTTAGGCCAAAAGAGGGTCTTTCGCCTACAAAATTGCTAAGGGCATTTGAATGCCAATATGATCAATTGTGAAGGACTGAAAAGGCTACCCTAAACTCAGAGAAGACAAAGCTGTTTTTGCAGGCCACAATTGAAGAGATTCAAGAGAAGTTGGAGATACTACTTGAGGGTAAGAATGTGGAACAAGGCTTAAAGACTAATTAGAATGAAGGTGAATACACCATCTCGTTGCTAACTAAGTGACGGGGACAAAGAGACAAGATGATAGTCAATCCTACTCAAGTCCCAAGTGTTCCCGAGAGTTCTATAAAGCCTGTGATCGTGGTTCCAAAGAGTGAAAAATCCGTCCTTGATGATATTGTTAAAGGAATTCAAGAGCTAAAGTTAACACTTACAAGGCTAGAAGAGAAGGGGCAGCCATCGGGTCAATCTACAGGGCAACAACCTCAAACTAGAGAAGGCTTTGTCAATACATGCATATGGTGTGATAGTACTGACCATGCAAGGAGGGATTGTGAAAGTTTTCAAGACGCTTTGACAAAGAAGCTTGTTTTCTTTAAAGACAACAAAATCCACTTAAGTGAAACAAGTAAGCTCTTGGGGACAAAGGTGGGATAAAGAAGCTAGTTGAGTACATGGCTACTAGCCATGCCATCTCAATGGTTGAGGCATCTGCCTATGGGTTGAAGGTGGATCCTATTAAGAAAAAACGATCAGTCAAGGTTGGATAAAAGGAATCTAATGGTATTGGAGAGCTATGGCCATGTGCTATAGAGTGTGCTAGGAAGCATAAAATTACTATAGAGGTTTTACATGAAGCTGGAGACTGCATTCAGCTATAAATAGGTTGAAATGATCCTATAGATTCTTTATCACTACATGCATACATTGCCAAATGTCAATCCAATGAAGCCATTGTCAAAGAGAAACATAGGCGCGAGAATGGGGATGAAGGGACTTCAAAACGGGCGATGAGGAGTGTAGGAAGGAATGACATAGTGCCTCGTAGATCACCTTCCCCACAACAGATGCCTCTCCCCAAAGTGCCTATGCAAGAAGACTCTAAAGAAAAGCAAAAAAATGCAACAAACGCTAAAGCAAAGGGTCCGGCCTACAACTTCCAATCTGATATAGACGTAGCAAATGATCTCAAAAAGGTTTTGGAAGAGAGGATTTTGAACAGTAAGATGGAAATTAACTTGGGTGAGGTCCTTGGAATAGCAAAGAGGCAGTTTCAGGAAGAATTTTTTGATATGATAAAGAGGAAGTGGCAGTCTCTTACTGAATCTATCCATGTACAAGGTGAAGAACAGACTTTAAATGCACAAGGAGTACATGTCTATAACGAACAAGGTGATGAACCTATTGTTGGATGCTACAAGTCTAGGGGATGAGTAAAACACGTTCGCTTCTTGGATGATAAAGATGAATTTGAAACCACTCACAACAGTTACTACTTGAAGAGTCACTAGGAAAAAGCAACTACTTAGACCCTAGTAAAAGTGGGAGACTTAGAAGAGCCATACATTGCGTTGATAGATCATCGGTTAGAGATTAACTTCATGTCAAAGCGTCTTTATCAAAAAGAAAAATGGCCAATTGATATAAATCATGGATTGGTGATACGTGCAACAAACAACTCATCAGGGGAGCTGTACGGAGCTTGTCCAAATGTTAAGGTGACTATAGAGGATGTGAAAGATGACCAAAATTTATTTGTACAGGAGATGTCTACATACCTCTTATCATTGGGCAGCCATACATCACTGCTACTTGCATGGAAACCAAGGTGATGGATGATGGGTCATCTTATGCAAGGACAAAGAAGCAAGGATGGGAAGAGTGTAGTATAGTTCCTTACTATTTGTGTGGACCATGAAAGGAATTTTGAAAGTCTTAGAGAGAAACCCTTGCCAAAGGCAAACAAAGAATTCAAGGACTTCAGGGATATGAGGGGTTTTGGCCATGTACCATTGTAGAGAAGGATTGCAAAGGTACAAGAAGAGAAAATCTCTTGCATGATGTATATGCATGCAAAAGAAGCATTTTCTACAGGTTTTGTAGGATTAACAGACTATGGATCTATTGCTTTTACAAAGTGTGAGGACTTAAAGTGGGGTGAATGACAAGATGTAAATAGTGTACAAAGAGGTTTGAAGATGAATGGTTTGCTAGAAGATGGTGAAAGCATTGCAGATGTGTTTGATGATTGTTTGTTTGTGGATACTATGCAAGAGTTGGAGTCTTTAGTGGATTGCAATTTGCATATGGGACGTGAGGTCGTGAAAGTACGCTCAATAGAAACGTACAAAGTCATTGAGGATTTCAAAAATGCTCAAGGTGTTGATGTACGAGTGGAGACCAAGTACAAGTCCATGGCAAAGCAAGTGAAATGAGTGGCATTACCTCTACCAAAATACTGTATGAGTAAGACAGATCAAGCTGCTTTGCAACCTGGACATAAGTTTACACATGATACTTTGAAGGAGTTAAAGATTGGTTGCAAGGACAATTTGACAGATGTAATTTGAAGAAATGCTTGCCAAACATGGAAAGGATTTTTCATTCGAGCCGCATGAGATAGGGTGTGTTGCTCCATCCATTGTTTCTCCTATGGTGATCTTCACTATCCCTCATGTACCTTGGAACTTGAGGCCTATTCCAGTTCGAAAGGCCCATTTGTGAAAACTCATTGAGTTGCTTAATGAAAAGATCAAGATGGGTATTTTGGAGCCTTCTTGTGCTCCATATTCAAATAGATGGTTCACATTTCCAAACAAAAATGGTTCTTTATGCTTTATCCAAGATAAGCAACTTGTCAGCAAGGTTACAATTAGAAATGTGGGTATAGGGCCAATAGTAGATGAGTTTGCAGAGGCATTTGCAGGAAGAGCAATATATTTTATGGGGGATTTGTACTCATGGTATGATTAGTTCCAACTAGAAATGGAAAGCAGGGACTTGACTACCATGAGGACACCCTTGGGTTTGGTAAGGATATGCACATTACTTGAGGGAGAAACTAATTCAGTTGCACATATGATGAATGGTATGAACAAAGTCCTACATGACTTCATACCGCAAACTACAATGCTCTTTCTTGAGGATGTACCGATTAAAGGATGTGATGTAAGTGATATAGATGTGGCTTTGGACTTGAGGGGGTGCCGCGAGTATGTGTGTGAATCATATCAATGATTGTGATGAGATCTTGTCAAGATTGGAAGAATTGAATCTTACCTTGTCTGGGCAAAAGTCAGTGCTAGTGTGAGCAAAGTTCTTATTGTGGGACATATGTGCGGGCCATATGATAGAAGTCCTTGTCCAACAAAGATTGATGTTATTCAAAGAATGAAAGAGACATGTAGTAATGTAACTGAGGTTCGAAGGTTCTTGGGTGCATGTGTGCTCTGTGTTATCTGGATTCCACATTATGCGCATGTGGCAGGACCTTTGTATCAACTTTTGAGAAAGAAACAAAAGATTCAATGGGAAGAAATGCATACCCATGCCATGAGAAAATTAAAGACATTGCTACGTATGTCTCCAACTTTGAGGAAAGCAAACTATGAATGTGAAAGATATGTAGTTGTGATAGTGGATACTAGCCCCACAGGAGTTGGATGGGAGATTGGGCAAGATGATGATGATGGCTAGTGATAAGTGGTGAGATTTGGATCAAAAGTCCTAAGTGCTCGTCAATGCAACTATCCACAGGTAAAAAGAGAGTTATGGGGAGTAGTCATAGCTTTAAAATGTGACAAAGAGTATTTGATAGGAGCAAATATAATACTAGGAGACTGATTGTCTACCCCTTCTTGGAATGATCTCTACATTGCTATGTTGAGATGGATTGCCTACATAAACTCCTTAAATCTAGAATTTAAGCATATTATAGGGAAAGATAATCTAGTTGCGGATATGCTTTCAAGAGCAAGGTATGAAAATGAAGGACACATGCTTGTCAAGGGTGATGATGTAGACACAAGGTTCTATAGTATCTCTCATGCCAAGGGTGATCATGTTTGCCTATTAAATGCACTTTAGTCATTTACAGAGGACCTATATCAAGGTGATCGGTTGCTCATTGGACACTATCTGAGCACTTTGACAAGGCAAGAAGGGTGGACTAACCAAGAGTTCAAAAGGATATGAAGAAAGGCCTATGGATACTTTTTGAAAGATGAATATTTATGGAACCGTACAAAACAAAGAAATGGAATACCATCGAGAGTTGTGAGTGATAAGGATTCTTAAAATGAGCTTATGAAAAACTTTCATGAGAGTCTTTATGCTGGACATAGAGGTGTATGGGCCACCTTTACTAGAATGAAAGAGAGGTATTGGTGGAAAGGTATGTACAAATATGTATCTCACTTTGTGGAGTCTTGTGAAACCTGTCAAATGTATTCAAATGTACGTCATCGTGATGGGTATCACCCTACTTACCCATTGGCCATTCATTATAAGTGGGTAGTAGATTTGGTTACAATGGCGTTGGGCTATGGAAAATGCAACACATAGTGCTTACACAAGAAGACTTAACCAACCAAGATGAAGGTCGTGCTCTAAGAACAAAAAGCAGTGAAGGGATATGTAAGTTCCTTTTGGATGATGTAATTAGCCGTTATAACTATGTTGGGGAAATAACAACAGATCGGGGTGAGTTGGATGCTAACAAACCAAGGGAGTTTTTCTTAAGGTTGGCATTAAACTTGCTCTCACTACTGTATATAATCCTGAGGGAAATGGTAAATCAAAGCATTGGCATCCTCCTATCATTAAAGCTTTGGCTAAGGCCTGCAAAGGTAAAATGGGAGAGTGGCCTAGGTTATTGCCTTATGCTTTATGGGCTGATCCTACAACTCATAGTTCAGTTACTCATTATATGCCTTTTGAGTTGGTGTATGGTCAGAAACCTATAATGACAATCGAGGATGTAATTCCAACATGGAATGTATTGACTTGGGAAGATGGAATGAGTAGGGAAGGCCTTCTTGCTTTGCGCATACAACAGTTAGAAAGAAGGCCTCAAGATATTGAGATTGCAGTAGCACAATTGAAAGATGCAAGGTAATCAAATAAACACAGATTTGATAAGAGGCATAGGCTCAGGCCTAAAGCTATTGAGGAAGGTGATTGGGTGTTGGTGTATGATAGTAGTCTTGACAACCAACATTCAACAATAATAAAGCTTTCAAAGAGATGGTTTGGTCCTTATGTGGTTCAACATGTACACGGGAATGCAACTTATACCTTGCATGAGTTGGACGGGACATAAATGAAGATTCTCATTGCAGGAAAAAGAGTCAAGTTATTCTAAAGAAGACGTGATGCAAGTCCCTTTTGATTCACATGAAATTCATAATGAAGTCTCTGATGAAAATGGTTTGGATGTGGATGAATAATGAGAGGATGATGCGCTAGATTTTGTTGCAAGCAGTGATGAAATCGACATGTATGCGGACTTAAATGAAGATTGAAGCTATTGCAAAAAGATATGTGTGGCACACGACGGATGATGTGAAGGTTTAGAGGGAGTGGATGTCATGTCGTGGCACGTGCATAATGTGATACCTCACTCTTTATGTTTTCAATGTGTGGGACCAAATGCTACATTGTACATAGTGTGATATATGCGAAAATGGATGCCATGGTTGTAGGTGTGTACATACCTTCTCGGGCAAGCAAGACTGGGGATGTGGAATTGTAGCATGTTAGCACATTAAATCATGCCTAATTTGCATTATGAATGTATAGATGTCAAGTGTTTTGAAGTGGTACGCTCGTTCTGCCTAGAAAGTTCAATGCGGACGATCTTTGCAAAAAATAGCAGGTTGGTGTGTGAGCATAGAATACGTGTCTAAAGTTCTTATCAAGTGGGAAAATGAGGTTCAAAATAATATTTTAGCCCAATGGTATTTTTCCACAAGTTCAGGAACTATCCCTAGTTTGTTTGGGCATTTTACGGACAAAAAGGGGTATTTTTGGGCAAAAAAAGGTCAAAAAAAGGCTCAAAATTCCACATCAACAATGGTGCCATCCTTTATCAAGCTGAAGGGGAAGTTTTAGAGCCATGAATGAGATCACTTGGTCATATAAGCAAGGAGATACATCCATCCCAATACAGGGTGCTAGTGCAGTCCCGTGCTACTTCCACTACATGTTCGAGGCTGTGAGGCCTCCAATTAGGGTTTCCCCTCCTAAAATAACTACTTGGGATTCTCCATTGAATCAATGAAGTCTCCATGAAATGGTAACAACAAGGAATCGAAGCGTCATTATAAGTTTTTTAAGAAGTCGAATGATCACTGCATCTGTGGAATTGGGAGCGAGGCTACAGCTAAAATCTGCACTCACACAAGAGTTTTGAGTTAGTATTGGTTCTTTTTGAAAGTGAAGATTTCATGGCTAGAGGTTTGTTCTATTTTAGTGTGTTTTTGGCTTGAAATCATCAACACCTTGCTTGATTTTGCTATGAATCCTCACATGAAAGAGGCCTAGTGCTTTCCTAGTCGCACTACACGCTTCTTGACAACGAGCAATGTGCCTCCCAATAACCCATTTTCAACTGTCATTAGGATGACCCCATATGTAACTAAAAGATGAAAATCATGATTATGAGCCACCTCTCTACATAAAAGGATTTATTATTATGTATGATTTATAATACACATACAATGTCATGCCGCTCTACTTCCATGAAGGGGAAAAGAGTGAAAGGGTGCAAGTTAAGCTTCTTTGAAGCCTATACTTTTGTTGATCAGTGACCATGTCTTGATAATAGGCAAGGTTGATGCTGAGTGTATGCTAGATGTGGTTTCAATGGTCTAGGAACTATGTGTTTGATGCTAAAAATGGGTATGTTGGTCGACTTATGCTCAACAATGCCTTGGTAGATTAAAGTATCAGAGAGAAGTTTTGTGCTTAGCAATGTTTAAGTCAAAGTACATGGCTCATGTGGTTCTCTTAGGGAGTCCGGTTTTGAGATACACTGAATACAAAATAAACCCGACATGGTTTGGCTTGGGGTTCTAACAAAGTCATTTACTCTACTTGGCAGTGCTTCAATTGAATTGTATGTTGTGGTCGGCTAATGGATACACAAATGATGTTCTTGGAAATGCCTTGGTTGATAAATATTCTCAATGGTTGAAGTTCCAAAAGCATTAGAATACTTGGGGAAATTGAATTGGCGGGGTATGCCAAACATGACAATGGAAAAGTTATTGACAACGATGTGCTAGTCAATGCCTTAGTCAACATTTAACCCAAACGTGGAGTTGAATACTGCTCATAAGTGAAGGCCTCCCAAGGTCCATTGAAACGACTTCCTAAGGAGTTTGAAGGAGGGTTTATTAAGTGGGAAATAAAGAAAATAAGGAAAGTAATTGTGGGTTGTAGCGAGCAGAACATGGCAATGGGGGAGAAAGATCTTGCGAGGATTTGTGTGCATCTCGAACGACGTTGGTGCAGCCAAAGTTGGTCTAAGATAGGAGATGGTCTATGCCAAGCAAAGGCAGCAGGCATGTGCACTGCAGAAGGCTAGGGCAAGTGCCAAGGACCTAGGAAGCCAAAGGGTAGCGGAGAAGTATGTCTAAAGCGGCTTTTTAGGCCAAGGAGGCTCAAAGAGGGCTCAGTTGGGATAGTATATGAGGGTGTTTGAAGTGCTCTATCAGTGTCCTGAAATGTAGTGTTTAGTGTGCTCTAGAAGCCGGTCCAGACGGCTCGTCAGGCGGAGCCCCGGTGTCGAAGATACTGAAGTTTAAAGGTAGAGTGTGTAGCAGATTCCTGACGGGCAGGGCAGCTGGAGACAAGTGGCCCAAGTAGGTGTGAGTAAATGGATGTTTAGTGCTCAAGTTACCGAGCATGCCAATCTTCTCGGATTGCAAATTGGAGCTTTGATTAGCAAGTTATGGTCGTTTGAAATTTTCCCGGGGGCCAGGTTTGAGCCCACTTGACCGCATTGGAGGATGTGCCATCTAGCATCTTTTTGGTCTTGCCAAAGTTTTTGGTGATATTATGCACTATGTGGAGCTAACACAAATCAACGACGCATCAATCGGGTACTCGATCAGCAAGATACAACAAGATTAAATTGGGGACATTTAGCGGTGAAAAGTTTGCAGATAGTTTTTCCTATTTTTTGCGGTCTTGGATAACGAGCCCAGAGAAGTCTGAGGGCGGTGACATTTTTACAGTCTGGGACTGGCATGATGAAGGATCGGCACAGCTTGGCGGTCCGAGATTCCCACTATCAGGAAAAATATGGGAGCCGGGAGAAGGAGGTTAAAAAAGGGAGTTTTAAACATATATTTTTAAGGGTTTTGAGGGGCCAGTGAAGACTGCCATGTGACATCACTTGTCCCCAAGGGGTAAAAAAGAAGAAAAAGTATAAAAAATAAAAAGTTCCAAGGGCAATAGCGACCTCGCTAATGCCCCCCCCCCCCCCCCCCTCCCCAAGTGTAAAAGAGAGAGGAAGAGAGAAAAATGCCAAATCAAGGTGCCAGATGGACCAATTGAAGTGCAAATTCCAAAATTAAAGGTCCCCCCTTATAAAATAAAATTTTAGTCAAATTAGGGGCTTTTTTGGTGCCATTTGAAGCTTGCAAAGTGGAGTTCTCTGATAGATCAGCCCCTTTGTAACGTTTTCTTAAAAATGGCCATAGTCATGGCAGTGCAAGCCAGTGTACATGCTTTTTGAAGTGCAAGCAAGCCCAACTGTCCCCTCTTGCTGTTGTTTCCCCTTCCCCCCTTCTCTTTCTCCTGCTCTGGTGTTTTCCCTCAGTGCAGGTTGTGTGGAAGTGTGTGCCCCCCCAGACCGACGGTGTTTTGAGTGAGAGTGAGATTGAGCTGTTGTGGGTGTGTGTAAGGGTGAAGACAGGCCATGGCAATAGGTGTGCATTGTGTAGTGGATGTTTGGAGTGTGTGAGGTGTGTAAATTAAGCAGGCGGTGGTCTGCTAGTGTAAGGTGTGTTGTTTGAAGGTGTTTCTCGAGATGATAGGGGTGTTTTGGATACCCTGAGCTATAAAGAGGCCCTTGTGTTTGTGTCGGGCGTGTTCCCCCCTTCCCCCTCTCCAACATCGGTCATGACACAAAAAATCCTAAGCAAGCTGGGGCATACCCTTTCAACATCGCTGGCATCAAAATATCTAGAGTGGGCATCTGGGTTACCATATTGTGAGTAGGAGCTAGTGCCCGTCCTCCACTAGCAATAGTGTTAGTGGTAGGGGGAGGACAAGTTTGAGCCAAAAATAGTAAATAGGAGTTATTGGATGAAATAGGGAGGGGAGGCCTATAAATTGGCAATAAGTTTATTTTTTTGGGCACTCTCAAAATTTTGGAAGCCAAAAGCTTATTCAAAGCTCATGAGCTCTCAATCGGCAGACAAGCCTCCATGAAAAATCTCCCTTAGTGAGCTCGCATGGACATACTTTCTTATCTCTCTCTCCCTGGGGCCACATAACCTTATATATCTCCCTTATGCTCCATCACTTGGAATCTCTCTCTCTCTCTCTCTCTCTCTCTCTCTCACCTCGCCATCCTTCAGATGATTCCATAGCTTCAAGCTCTCACCAATATAACCAATCTTCCTGAACCTTAAGCCCTCATAACCATAACCGTTATGCTCAACCTTTCTCACCCTCAAGCTCCCATACCTCACTCACATTCAACTTCAACGGGAATATGTTGGAGCTATATATGGCTCATTCTACTCAACTTGGTCTCCTCTATATATTTGTATCTTGTCCTCGATATGAACCAGTATTTGGGAGAAAGAGCGTGCAAGGTGCGTCTCTTGTCCCGTCGATCTCTCTTTATCTCCACATCTCAACATATTATCATAGCGGTAACAATCATGCAATGATTCATTCATGGTGACAAAATAGAGTATGTGTATGTGATTCGCATGTAAGGTTTAGAATTGCTAGAAATTTTATTATTTTAGGATTGATTCTTGTTAATTGTGGTTGTTTGGTGTTAAGAAGAATATGAGTAGTGTTTTGTGTGACATTTATTGCTAATCAGCATGGTGAATCATTGATTACGTTTTTTGGTTGATTTGTCTTTTGACACTCTCACCTTTGTCTCAATTTTCGGGGGTCTTTTACTCAAATTTGAAGAAACGAGAAAAGCGCAATGGCACTTTTCATACAAAACTTGTTTATCTCCTCACGCTCTTCAATCTCAAGTTTTTCCTCCTTACCCTCTTTGATTTGAATCTAGGGTCTGCATCAAAAAGTTATGATGTTTTTACTACAATCGATCTTGATGCAGGTTTCGTCCTTGTGCATCTTCGTGAAGCATCCGCAATCATTTTTCTAATTTTGGGGTCATATTTTTTGAGAAAAATCATTGTTTTCGCTATTCATATTGCAATCATCAATCTTATGTCTCACGTGGCATCTCACGTCACTCTATTTTCAGGACTCTTTTACTATTAACATCTCCTTTTTCTTGCTTTTTTGGGTGACGTCCCTCACATCTTTAGACGTTTACTGAACATCCTTCTTAAGTTTAGCATTGATAGAATACAGTAATTATATTTATCTCATCCTCAATTGTAGCCTTCACCATATATGGTGTGTAGATTTTGCGATCTTATCTTATACATCTTCTGACAACCAGAAATGGCTATGACTATTCTTGTCATCGGTTTTCCTTCTGGCCAGATTTCTCTTCCTCCTTTCTAGGCTCAAGGATTTCCAGGTTGGAAATCAAAGATGTTGTTATTCTTGAAGGCGATGCACTCTTTGAAATTGTCCTTGGAAATTGTATATGTCTACCTTAGCCTGTTGATTCGGATCATGACAACGTGCTTACCACTGAAGGACCAGTATTGGAAGATTGGCATATTGCGTATACAGATTGACAATGTCTGTTGTTATTCTTGAAGGCGATGTGCTCTATGATATTGTCCTTGGAAATTGTATATGTCTACCTTAGCCTGTCGATTCGGATCATGACAACGTGCTTACCACTGAAGGACCAGTATTGGAAGATTGGCATATTGCGTATACAGATTGACAATGATGTGATAAAGCAACTCATCGATATATTCTTTCTTCTCTTACTAATTTCCTTTTGCTTGATGCATATGAACTGCCTACTTCTCACGACGTATAGAGGTACCTTATTGCAAACTTTGAGAAGAAATCTGTTACAAAAATACTTGAATTGAGAGGTTTGCTTAACAAGTTATTACAATACGAAGTTGGTACTGCCATGCTGCCAGTGATCCTGTTCCACCAAAAACTGATTACACTTCTCCTGGACACAGTGAAGGACACTTCTTATGATAACATTGTTACCATTCTTTCTAATAAATATGGTCTCGATTTCAACCAAGTCTACATGTCTTTCAATTCAATACTCTCAACGTCAAGAACGACGTAATGTTGGTCACGATACAGCTATGATTTCACAAGAGGAGACTGAGTCACAATAGATGGAACGTGCTTTTTATGCTCGAAGGCGTCCATTTCAACGAGGAAACCGTAGAGGTGGCCGTTGGGATAATATTTTCTCTCGTCTCAAATCTCCTAATAAGCAATGTTGTTATTGCAATAGAAATGGCCATATTGAAGATGATTGTTGGGCACAAGAATATGATGAAGAACAAAATATTACCACTAAAAAACCATGTTTATCTAGAGATTTTTCTTCTTGTTGTGAATATTATGGACGATCTGATTACCCCTCATATGTGGTGTAAGCGTCAATTTGACACAAATCGTAATAGATCATATATTAGTGAACACTGAAACAAAATTGTACCAGAAACAAGCTGCATCCTATGCTCAATTGATCCAGAAAAAATACTTCATGTACGTGATGGATCACTTTTTATTATCAATTCTGGTGCTACAAGAACCATGACATATCAGCCGAAGTGGCTCCATAACTATCATCCACTACCACTTCAACATGCTGTTTATCTTTCTGATGATACGACTTGGCAAGTAAAGGGTATTGGAGATTTATATGTTGGTACCTTGTCTTCTTGCACTCAAATTTAACGGGGAGTATAACATGTTCCAGATCTTCAGAGTAATCTTCTTTCAATTACTAGACTTGATGATCTTGGTCTCTTTGTTGGATTTGATCATACCGAATGCCGAATTGAGAAAGATGGATAGACTAGAGCCACTACTTCTTGAAACAATAATTTGTTTGAACTCTCTCTCAATGGTGCTATAGCAAATGTTGTCACTGGTCCAAGTGATCATGATTGCAAAGTATGGCATCATCGTTTTGTTCATGCTAGTTTCTCAAAACTCCTTGATCTTCAGCGTCATGATCTTGTTCATGGAATGGATTTTAAACCTGATCCCCATATGGGAGTTTGTGAGTTTTTTGCTCTTGGAAAACATAATTGTAAACCCTTTCCTCTCTCAAATGCAACTCATTCTCATGAAATATTGAATCTTGTTCATACTTCTTTGAAATCACAAGAGCACTACTTCATTACGTTCATTGATGATTTCTCACAGTATACATATGTATTTCAACTTAGACAAAATATGAGGCCTTATTTGTTTTCAAGAAATTCCACAAGGCTTTGGAACTTCAAAATGGTCCTCCTCTCAAGAAGCTTTGTGGTAACAATGGAGAAAAATATGTTTCTTGAGAGTTTATGAGTTACAGTGCTGACAATGGAATTCATTATGAACACACTATTCCATATTCACCTCAATAGAAGGACGTTATTGAACGAAAAAATCACACTATTCTCAATGTTCTAAGATGTATGCTGATTCATTGTGGGTAATCCTTTGTTTTCTAGACTAAAACTACTTTGAAAACATTATTTATTTAGAATCATCTTCCTACTACTGCACCCTCTTGTAAGATACCCATCACAACATGGACATGTGAAATTCCTTCTATATCTCATTTTCAAACCTTTGGATGTATTTCTTATATTCATGTTCCCAAAGAAACATGAACAAAGCTTGATGGTCCTATTTTAAAGTTAATTTTATTGGATATTTTGATACTTTTAAAGGCTACAAATTCTGTGACCCTTCCTCCAAGAAAGTATTTGTGAATCGTGATGCTACTTTTCATGAATAGCTTGTGGGAGTCTCATGGTCCATGAATGATTCAGATGATACTAAATTGTTGCTTCAAGATTTTCCATTTCTTTCAGACGATGAAACTCTTCCTATAGAGTAGCTTTCCAAGAAAGTATTTGTGAATCGTGATGCTACTTTTCATGAATAGCTTGTGGGAGTCTCATGGTCCATGAATGATTCAGATGATACTAAATTGTTGCTTCAAGATTTTCCATTTCTTTCAGACGATGAAACTCTTCCTATAGAGTAGCTTTCCTCTTTACAACCATCCATTCCAAATGTTTCCAATGATGTTATTGATATTCTTGTTGAGTTGCCTATTGATTTTGAACATGCTTCATGTCATGTTTATGATGGCGGTATTGTTGATAATTATTTCTCTATTTCTGAAGACCACATTACTTATAGTGAAGCTATCTCTTCACCACAAAAGGATCAATGGCAAGAGGCTATGAAAGCAGAGTATGATTCTCTTATCCCTAAAGGTACATGGATACTAATTGAACTACCTCCTAGTCGTACATCTATTAAGTGTAAATGGGTGTATAAGACAAAGGTAAATGCAGATGGATCTTTGAACAAGTTCAAGGCATGTTTGTGAAAGGTTATTCCCAAGTTGCTACTGTTGATTATAAAGAGAACTTTTTACTAGTTGTTTGCATTACAAGTGTTTGAGTTTTATTGGCATTTGCTGCACAATTTGATTTTAGAAGCTCAGCAAATTGATGTGCAAACTGATTTTTTGAATGGTGATTTGGAAGATGGAATTTATATGGAACAACCTAAAGGGTTTGTGATTTTCAGGTAAAGAAGACCTTGTTGTTCAACTCCATAAGGCATTATATGGTCTCAAACAAGCTTAACGGGCCTGGTATACAGAATTTGATCTTTTTCTCACCTCGAAAGGATTCATCTCTTGCTCTTCCGCCCCTAACTTATATATAAAGCACCAGGGTAGCAATTTCTGATTCTTGCTCTTTATTTGGATGATACCATCCTTGTTTCCAATGATTTGGGATTTATTTAGTAATATCTGAAAAAGCTATTGTCTTCTGTATTTGATATGGTGGATCTTGGAGAGATTCACTCGTGTCTTGGCATTCATATTGAAAGGAACCACACAAAAGGTATTTTATTCCTTTGAAAATCAAAGTTTATTGCATATACTACTCAAAAATTTCATCTAGAATCTACACATTCAGTCAACACACCTTGTCTTGCGAGTTCTACAAAAAATACTTCTTATAGTGGCGGCCAACTTGTTACAAATCAGCCTTATGCTAACTTGATTGGATGTCTTTAGTTTGTTGGCATGAACACTCATCCTGATATTTTTTTGTTGCTACTTATCTTGGACAACATCTTGCAGGTCCTTCTCTTAAGCATGTATTGAAATATTAAAAAGGCACTATAGATTTTGATTTGGTCTTGCAGCTAGTGCCCAATGATCAAAACACTGAGCCGCAAAATCTCGTTGAAAGTTCACCACACAGGCTTTGAATCCATCTTTTTTGGGTTAGTAGCACTTCAACCTTCCCAAGTGCGCCAATTGAGGTCACCAAAATGACAAAAAATCAATTGATTCGTCCTTGTTGGTAATTGTCGCCAACATGAATTTCATTCACATATTCACGTGAAGTGTGAAGTGGTAATAGCTCATGTTATTAACACCCCATGGGAGTGTTAATAACATCATATTCACATTTGCCTGCTCAAACCTTTTCCTAACAAGATGTTTGATTCTCTCGAGGGCCCCGATGGGCCCCCTTCGTAGCTCGATGGTCTCAAATTCCCTCCAAATTTTCAGAGAGAGGTGCCAAGTTTGGAGCTCCTATATAAAGGATGGCCCATCCTCTCAGACACCTCTTTTGGCACACTCTCTAGATTCCTCACTAGAACTAAAACTTGAGCTTTATCATGTAAAATTTTTGTGTTTTTTTTCCTATGAAAATGCCCACATATAATTATTTCCCTTGGGTGTCTATCCGTCTAGAAGCGGGTTTGGGTAGGAGGCATTCTCATAGAAGGTTTAGGTGGTGCAAGTGCTTGGGGCATATTTCTATTGTTAGAATGGAGTGTTCCTCATCACTACACAAATGTACTTGTGTTTAACGACTACTTACCTCCCTGGTTATATATCCATCTGAACACAGGTGTGGGTAGGAAGCATCCTCTTGGAGTATTTAGGTGGTGCAAGTTCTTGGGGATTTCTATTGATGGAATGGAGTGCTCCTCATTATTACACCAATTTCATGTTATCTTGCTTTCTTTTATTTCCTATTATCACTTGTCGGGGTACTGATGTTGCCCAAAGGTCACTTTGTGCTACCTAGAGGGCCCCTCATGTTTCCCAGAGGAATAGGGATGTATCTGAGAAGGCCAAAAGGACTAGAGTTGTATCCTAGAGGGCCAGGTATGTTTCACGACGGGACCCTCTAATAGCCTTCAGGTTACATGGTCATTTTTTTGTGAATGTGAAGAGTTGTGAATTGAGAATTTTGTTAATTTACATTGTGATCATAGAATAAAACACATGATTAGGTGAACATGAAATCCCATGGTTGATTAAACTTGTTATATAATTCCAATTTGTACTTTGTTTGATGTCTCATCGAATCCTTTGGCCTTCATATACCACATACTTCACATACAAACCCTAACGATGCTCCAAAATTTCAAATGACAAACAGACCAAGGAGACCAAAACCTCATAAAACCAGCCCCCAACAAAAATTCAGACCCCTATACCTTGGCAACCAGGAGTTTGATTGACTATCTAAAAATATTCACATTCCCTACATGATGATCTCTACACATCTATCCACTTAAACTAGTTCTCACCGCGTACCATAACCTGCCCTATCCCCCTAGAATCTGGAATGCACTTCAACTTTAAACTGGCATTTCTTTCACCCTATAGCTCCATTTGGGAATCCGTCCAGACTAACTTGTTTTATATCACTTCAAATAATATATTCCAAAGCAAAAAATGAGCACTTCATACATTCTTTCATGCCATCTCCTCCAGCCCATCTTAGGGACCCTTTGGCCTTCCTGACCACATAAAGCATACATCTCTATTGTCACTTTCCTGCCTAGGTCTCCCATACATGATTTAGCACTTTGATCTACACCTACCATTATACATACAATTGCTTCTTCCCTCTGCTATGGTCAACACAATTTGGTTGCACCAACTCCAATTGATGCATGTGACACATGTATGTTATTTATCTTCAATGAGTAGTTATTTAAACACAATTTTTTCTTGTGCATTGTATTAAACTTATTCTCTGACTGTAGCTTCATTATCTTTTTCCTAGTAATATCCGATGACATTAAGGTGGTCCAAGATTCTTGAGGGTTGTGAGAAACTTTTATGTGCCCCATCATAGTGCCCTACACACTCAAAAAGACATAGAACATGACCTTTCAAGATTCCTAGTTCCAATCTTTAAACATCTTTATCTGCATAGCACTTGCACCTTCCTCTAGTAATGTTGTTGGTGTCTTATGATCTCCAGAAATATACTTCAAATAAACTTTAGCCATAAGTAAATTGGTCATTTTGAAATTCCAAGCATGAAATTTGTTCTTGTTTGGCTTCTCATTTACAATCTAGTTAAGTCCATCATTGCTGGACAACATGTTTGCAACCCTTCACATGCTCGCTGACCCCCCTTACTAAAAAAAGACAATCACAACATGCATGTATACACATATTTTACACTACCAAACAATATATTTGAAGCCGAATGGAATTTTTTTGCACCACCAAAATATAGATCTGCAGAATTCCAAATCTTATTATTTATGCATGTGAAGGCATTCTAACTCCAAAACGGGTGTCTAAATGTGCCAAAAATAGAAATATGGCTGCACAATCATAATATTAATAACTACATAGAATCGTAAGATGCACAATCTCCAAAAGTAAGAACCTCAATCGAAGATCATTTGACGATGGCTTGCCAGAATCTCGATATTTCTTTCTTTACTGCTCTTGCTTTGTGATCCAAGCCCTCAAGCACAACCAAGCTTTGATACCGTGCTGAGAGAGAGAGAGAGAGAGAGAGAGAGAGAGAGAGAGAGAGAGAGAGAGAGAGAGAGAGAGAGAGAGAGAGAGAGAGAGATTATTATCATTATCTCAGTTCAAATATGACTTATGGGACCAAAGTTACATGTGATGTAGTCTGTGTATGGCTGAAGAGTGACTATCGATGCTCCAAAATTGTGGTGATGAGAGTTGCAAAGGAGAGCCCACACTATGGTTGCAGAGGAAATTGTGTAGGTCTAAGTCATGGCTGAAAATGTGAGAGAAGCAAGTTCGGACGTGACCAAAAGCTCAACACACTAGTAGTATGTGGTACTGAGACTCTCGAACTTTCAGTGAGTATAATGTGCACATTCAATTTGACTCTTCTCCATTTCCCCAATGCCTTGTATCGTATCAAAGGGAATGGGAGCTAAGGCGAATGGCTGTGATAGTGCATATCACCGACAAGTGGATAGACTCAAGCATGTAAGTGTGAGTATGGTTTCCTCTTTCAGTGAAGAATATAGTTTTGTAGCTGGGAGTAATATGGGTGGTGTAATGTATGAAAGCGTGACCCACTAGATTTCTCCCAAGGGGTGAAAGCACGACTGGGTGGACACCAAAGCTGTGTCCGGGACATCACTATTTGGCAAATTAATAGTTGTAATGTGTTTGACAAAGATAGAAGAACCCAAGGTGTGTGATATATCATTGGATAGCCCTTGAAGAGGAGAATCTAAAAGGCTCTTTGGTGCAAAATTTAGAATTAATTTGCAAAAAATTCACCACGCGCCACATCTAATAGTGCAGCTATTCAAAACTAGTAATCAACCCATAAAAGTGTACCACTCAGTCATGCTTTCACCCCAAGGCGTAATACATGATGTTGTAGAAAAGCTTCATTCACTTGGGAGTCAATTGGAGCATCATGTATCAAGTGTAATGCATCCCATCTCCCAAGCCACTTCTTTATGTCTTGCATCCATCTAGTGCTCAAGATCTTGCTTTTATGCATCTTTTGATTTTTTTTTCTTTCTTCCCATGAAATTGTAGGAAGTCAATGTGAGGGGTTTTGAAACATCTTTATCTTATACTCCACAACCCTTTCCATGCCCATAACCTCAAGTGGAAGAGATCCCGACTCAAGAAGTAGGAGCGTAAATGGTGTTTGTGTATTAACTTGGAAAAAGTTTGTAGGAAAACACATTTGGACATTCTCAAACTCTTTCCAAGTAGAATTTGAGATGCTCCCGTCCCACACTTCAACTCCATAAAGGAGAACTGGTGTCACCAATGCATCAAAAATGTACTTCTTGAGAGCCCAGCACGATGTTTCTCGCATTACACATGTTCTCAAATGAATAATATGATCTCTTTCCCGCTTCCAAACGATGCATATCACATTCATGACACTTGTGATTGGACGGAACCTCAAGGCCAAGGTACTCGAAGCTCTCAACAACTTCAAGTGTCTCATTGTTGTACACAATGCATGGATTCTCCTTATTGTTGGTTTTCACAAGCATAACCTTTGTTTTGGATTCATTCACAATCAGCCCACTATGCAAGGAAAAGTTATCAAGGACAGCCATAAGGTTTTGTGCATCTTCTACAGTGTGTGCTGGAAGCACTACATCATCCGCATACAACAAAATCCTTATTACAACATTGAAAATAGTGACCTTTTCAATGCCTTCTTCTTGCATAAATTCAAGTACCATTTGTTTCAATTGATCAATGCATAGACCAAAGAGAGTTGGTGACAACGGATCAATGCATATACCAAAGAGAGTTGGTGACAACGGATATCCTTGTTTAACCCAATAGTGCTTACAAATTTTTCTGAAATTCCTCTTCCCATGCGCAATTGACACATCACCTTCTCATAGATTTGAGAAACCTCAAGCATAAACTCACTTGGCAATTGGACTTTTTCTATCCTTCTGCACAAACTGTTACGTGTAATCATATCAAAGGCTTTCCTAAAGTCCACAAAACAACAATACTATCGCTTTCCTTTCGATCGACTTTCTTCCATGAGAACATGAAGAGTGACAAGATGATCGTGCTATGGCATAGACAAAAAACCGCTTGTCCTTTTGCATGCTTGTCATTCTCTTCAGCCGAATCACTCAATTCCATCTCCATTATGCACCCAAAAAACTTTTCCATAAGAGACCAATCATTATAGTCCGGTATTTGTTTACATTCTTTACATCCCCTCCTTTATGCAAAGGCTAGTACTCCAATCACAAGGCATACCATGTTGAAGTGCAAGGTTGAACATATCACACATCCACTCATGGGTAAAATCTCCCCTCCATTTTATCATCTCCGTCTTGATAGCTTAAAGAACTCCCACTTTGCGAGTGGACGGGTTTTCAAGCCCACCACATACATCCTCAATAGAGAGAGAGAGAGAGAGAGAGAGAGAGAGAGAGAGAGAGAGAGAGAGAGAGAGAGAGAGTTCTTGCAAGCATACACACACACACACACACACACACAAAGATGGAGGCAAGAAACGTGTACTTCTTCTTCTTCACTAACTCAAGATAAGTGGTCGCCATAACATAGGGAAAAATAGAAACGTAAAAGGAAACTACTACAATGATCTATTATGAACCACTTGTAAGTGAAGTGAGTAGATAAGTGGCCAAATACTCTGGTAGGTAGAGAAACTCGGTTAATTATAGCTCTAGTATCACTCACAAAGATATTTATATTGAGCAAGGCACGCAAGTGATGATGGCTATTAGAGATAGTCATCCAGGATGTACATGTTGAGCTTGACATCTCAAAAGGGCTTGAAGACATAAAGAGAAAATAATGTCAACATGTACAGAAAGAGATGAGGGACAAATGTTTTTATAGAGGATAATGAATGTATTCTAGGATTCTTTGAGTAACTTTCTTATGCTCAAATGATGTATGAGCTTCAAGCTATAAGTAAATTACAATATGCAACATGGAGTGCAAGTTGTGCAACTTGTGCACTATGGAATGTCTGTATAGTGAATAAGGCTCTTAAAAATGAGGAAGGTTTTAATTGTCAATGATGGACTAGAAGTGCATGTGCATACAAAGTACATAACTATGAAAAATAAAGGTATGACCATTGCCCTTTCTTTACAACAACATTGCAAAGAGAATATAAAATAAGCTTCTTTACAATCAAATCTCAGGGATACAAAAAAAAATGGATAAGAGTTTAAGAGAAATACTTTCAAGAAATACTAAGGCTTTTTCTTTTCATCTCCATGAGATAGGATGTGTTGATCTTAGTGTCATTGCACCTATAGTGATCTTTAATATCCCTCATGTACCTTGAAATTTTCATCCAATTCTAGTACAAATAGCTCAATTCTAAAAAACTGACAAAGATACTTGATGGAAGGATTAGCATAGGTATTTTGGAGCCTTCTTCTTGTGCACCATATTCAAATAGGTGGTTTAATTTTCCTTAAGAGAATGTAGCTTTGCATTTCATACAAGATATGAAGCATGTAAGCAAGGTTACTATTAGGAATGTGCATACATGAGTGATTGTTTGTAGATAAATTCATAGAGAAATTTGGAAAAAGAGAAATTTACTCAATGTTTGTGGCTTTCTCAAAGGCTCAATGTCCAACTTGTGCTTCATCATCCATTCCATTAGTGTTGCTCTCTCCTTTGTTAGAATTATCACCATTTTCTAATGATGTAAGGGGACCGCAATATATAAAAGTCTTGTTTTTGTTGGTATGATTATCTTAGCTAAATTCTTGTAAGATCCAATCTAAGTTGATTGTATCAAATATTTGATGTCCTTCACGATTGACAAGAATAACTTGCCTCCATGGATTGAGAGAATATGGAGAAGTTTAATTAAAACCTTGCTCACAACATGTCAGTGAAACTCTTTACTATCCCTCATGTACCTTGGAATTTTCATCCAATTCTAGTACAAATAGCTCAATTCTGAACTCTTAGAGATACTTGATAGGAGGATTAGCATGGGTATTTTGGAGCCTTCTTCTTGTGCACCATTTTCAAATAGGTGGTTTAATTTTCCTAAAGATAATGTAGCTTTCCATTTCATTCAAGATATGACGCATGTAGACAAGCTTGCTATAATGAATGTGGTTACATGAGTGATTGTTTGTAGATGAATTCATAGAAATTTGGAGAAAGAGAAATTTACTCAATCGTTGTGGCTGGCTCTCGATCTCAAAGGCTCAATGTCTAACTTGTGTTTCATAATCCATTCCATTAGTGTTGTTGTCTTCTTTGTAAGAATTATCACCATTTTGTAGTGATGTAAGGGATAGGGATATATAGAAGTCTTGTTTTTCTTGGTATGATTATCTTAGCTTACCTCTTATAAGATCCAAGCTAAGTTGATTGTATCAAATATCCGATGTACTTGAGGATTGACAAGCACAACTTGCCTCCATGGATTGAGAGAATATGGTGAAGTTTAATTAAAACCCTACTCACAACATGTCAGTAAAATAAATGGTTTTTGTGTTTTTCAACAAAGGTTTTGAAGATTCAACTGGCCAAAAACTAGATGGCTCTTGTTTCATTGTGTCTCTATAACCTTTCTACTTGAGATGGAACCAATCAATCTCTAATACAATCTATTTTAGCTACATAGGATATCAAGACTGCCTTAGAAGAAACTTCAAAGTCAAAAAAATTAAAAAATATTTTGAATCTATAATTTCTTATTACCCAATTGCAAACATAGGAGTTCGGTTCATAAATACCAACTAAGGTTCCCACATAGCCAATATTGTCATCAATAGGGTTTTAATGTCTTATACTTACACTTGATTGCTACCTAAGGCTGTATGCAAGATCAAGTGTACCCAATTTTGGTAGTTTATGCAGCTTTAAACTGCAAAAAAGCAAGCTTTTTATGAAAATGTTACTACATGACACCCTAGCTATACTCATTTCTAAGAGCCAAGAATTGGTGGCCACATAAAAGGCATAAGTACTAACATACCAAAAAGGCTCAATCTCTAAACAAACTAAAGAGAATAGTACTTTTTGTATAAGGAATCTCTTGGTTTTACCTGTTACGCCCTGTCTCAACATTGTGATCCTAACATAGATTCTTATATAAGTCTCTTATCACTTACTTAATTTTGAAATAAACTTGCACATGAATCTTGCATATTCTAAAAAAGAGTTTTTTTGATCATTTCTTTGAAATATTAGTAATTATCTTTGTGAAAAAATTAAGCAATTCTTACATCACTATTTCTACACAAGATATCTATAGATGCAAGGATAATTTCTCAAGATCTTACAATCATTTGATAGATATAGTTATGGGGAATGTGGTGAGATGAAAAAAAACCATACTTGAACGATTGAATTTTGACAGATCTTCCTTGGAAATTTTACATAGAATATCAATAAATGAAGTTCACCTCTTTCAAAAATTATAATAAATAAAATATTTATTATTTTCTCATGGATCTAATATGTATGATAGTTCTTGGTACAATGAGCCTATAGAAAATAAATATTGTGTGCAATTAGGCTTCATAAGCTTATCTTTTATCCATTTTATTTATGTGCAACCTTTGGATTATCCTTAGTGTACATCTTAGGGTCAATAATTTATCAAACACTAAAAATTTGGTTTTTCTGCATTCTCCAAAAGTATATTACAACATCTTAGTCCTAGTTGATCATGCTAGCATATGAGGTGCGAATGTTTTGAACACTGTAATGGGATTGGCCTATTGACTTGAGAGTAGTAGAAATTAGAGGGAGTACTTTTGTGAAATTACTTTGTGAGCATAGTGGGGGAGCATAATTGATGGTAGTAACATAAACATAGCATTTAGTTAACTTGGCAAAAACAATACTTTTGCAAGAAAGAGAATCTAGAGAACATGACTAGAGTTGAGGACTGGATTTATGTGGAGTCGCTCCCCCCTCCAATAGGCATTTGTATTATGATTTCGCCCATCAACAGAGACTTGCTACAATACAATCTTTGTGCTCCTTGGAACCTAGGTGATACAATGAATATGTAAAGCTTCATGCATCACAAGAATAACATAAACTTTGTGGAAAGCATTAACTATCCCAAGCCTCTGTCCCCAAACCTCAAACACCTTGGAAGGTGGAGAGAGCTAGCAGAGAATGAGGGCAGGGAAGAGGAAGAAGAAAAATTTCATAGGAGAATGAATTAGTTCCTCACTTATCACCACTCTTCTTGCTAGCATACATAATAGCATAGTAATGAAGATGGAGAAGATGGCAAGGTTACGCATTCAAGCATGGCTCTTGGTTGGCTTTGCATTCCATAGCCAAGAGTGTTGGTGTAGGCTCTCAACCACTCTACTTGCTTGGAGAAGGAGAGGTAGCTCTTTCACTTTGCACTTTAAGAAAGGAGAGTGTGTGTGGGATAGTAGAACCCCTAAGCAAGCCCCTAGCTTCCTTGGTCGACCCCGCCTTGTAGCTCATACTTGAAGCTCATTGGACCCATCCAGGCCTAGCCAATCACATGCAGGAGGTAAATCCAGTAACAAGGGGAGCCTTGGGACAAGTGTCCCCCTTTCCCCTTTTTGAGAGAGGACTTGATAAATGTAAAAAAGTCAATTAAATCTTCTAGTTTATCATTGCACACCTTGGGTGGCCAACCAATAGGCTTCAAGCACACCATGAGGTCAACATGAGGAGGAACTTGACAAGTGTTCCTTTTGCTTTCTGTGTACCAAGCATGCCTTGTGTGAGAATGTGTGTGTTCTCTCTCATCCCCCCTCTTGTAGGACTCACCCCCTCCTTGTAGGGATTATCTTTGACTTTTGTGTGACCTCAAGCCCCTCAAATTTGGACCTAGTTCTCACCACAACCATGGTCCTTAAGCCTCTCAAGCTTGGGCTGGGTTCTCACCTCAAGTACAACCCTAGTAGCTCAAGCATGGCAAGCACCTCAAGCATCTCAATCATCAAGCATCTTAAGCATCTTAGTCATCATGCACCTCAAGCACCTTATTCATCAAGAAAAACAAGTACCTCATTAGGAAGAGTATGGGTCTAGAAGACCTATTTATTTTCCATGAGCTTATGGAAGTGATTAACATTTTGATAGATAAGTGTATTCCATGTGTGCAAGAATGGTGGGTGTGTAAGGGATGTGTAAGGGTGGTCAAAGGATGCACTTTCCCCCCCAAAAAGGAGGTGGACAATTTTATGATTTTCCACCTTCCATAGCTCCCACATATGATCTTCGATTAGAGAGGAGATTATAGATCTGCAATCTATGCATTGAGCTCTTTCCATAAATATGCTACATGATATGGTTTTACCCACTAGATTTTAAATTCCATTTTGGGAGGGAAATTTGAATTCAGATAAACTAGCCATTTGAACTGTTTGAATTCAGAATCTGTCCTTTGATTACTGTCTTAATACTAAAGGTTTGAATTCCTTAAACTGCCAAATAAAGAGGTCTCCTAGACCCCATTCTCTTCCTAATGCAAGCACCTTAAGCTTGGGTCGGGTTCCCACCTCAAGCTCAACCCTAGCTTACCTAAGGTCAAAGGACTTTTACACTCATTATTGGAGGTCTTCAATCAAGCTAACCCTAAGGTCTTATGCTCCATTGGTTATCCTTGCTCTTTGATAGACCATCTCTCATTTGGGCCCCTTTTCCATTGCCCCGTGTTGAGAAAGATCTATAAGCACATGTCTATATCTTAACCCTTGTTCCCATTTATTCTCTCACATTAAATGATCATTTTAATATGAGAAAATCATTTGGGTTGGTTAGATATTAGATTTTATGACATTACCTCTCTCTTGAAATCATAGTCGTCCTCGACTATGAGGTAGGAGAGATAAAGACTTAGTCATTAGTCAATCTTACTTAGCAGGTAGAGGATCCCTTTTTACTCTATGACATGAAAAGCATTGTGTATGAGCTAGTGGTTGAGAAACTTGATTTGGTAAGCCATCTCGTTAATAGGTTTCAAGATTTGAAAAGGACCATGGTTTCTTTTTGTAAGCTTAGCATAATACCTTTGATGGCCCGTAGGATTTTTGCCCGTCGTTTGCTTGAATCGAGCCTTAGGAAACTTAAGTAGTACCCAATCATTCTCTTTGAACATTGAGGCCCTTCTGTGCTTGCCAGCAGCAGCTTTTTGCCTTTGTTGAGAGATGGATATAGCCTTCTTAATCTTTTGAAAATATTTTTGTAGTTCATGGCTATACTCATTGACAACCAAGATCTTCCCATGTACTTTGAGTAGCAAGAGACTTTTAGGTCTTCCCTCAATGATCTCAAAAGGTGATTTTCTTGTAGAAGTATGTACAATATTATTTTAGGCATACTCTACAAGAGGTAAGTACTTTTCCCATTGTGAGCGTTGATCTACTTTTGTAACATAAGTCTTGAGTAGATCGAGTATTGTAAGATTGGCTATCTCACTGTGGCGATCCTTTTGTGGGTGATAGGCCCAAGAGAAATTCAATCTTGCTCCTATATTTATAAAGAGACCTTTCCAGAAATTACTGGTCATTCTAGAATTTCTATCTAACACGATGGATGTTGGTAATCCATGGTGTTTGAAAATCTGAGATATGAAGTGAGTTGCCAATTGGTGTGCCTTACTAGTCTTTTTGACAAGAATAAAGTGTGCTTGCTTTCTAAACCTGTCAACTATTGTCCATATTCCCATGGATAGACTTGGGTAATCCAAAAATGAAATCCATGCATATACTACTCTTCCATGGTGAATTTGGGATAGGCAATGGATGGAGTAATCCAGGTTGCTTCCCTCTATCATACTTGGTCTTTTGGTATACTACACATTTTGAAACATACTCTTGTATGGCCACTTTCATGGTAGGCCAAAAGGAATACGTCTCTACTCCTTAAAGAGTAGGTTGAATACCTCTATGCCTCACATAGGAAAGAACATGGGATTCATACATAGCTTTCTCACGAAGGGAATAGTTAACACATTGCTTATTGCCAAGGAGAAGATAACCATCTTGCAAGGTGAATGGTTCCCCCAAAGCAAGGGTTGACATTATGTATCTGAAGTCAAGGTCAGTAGCATACTCATCTATCATAGAGGATAGATCATTGTGAGTAGCTATAGACACAACATTAACTTTTGGTCGTCGTGAAAGTGCATCAGCCACTTGATTGTGCTTACCAACAAAGTGAGCAATATGGAAATTACATTGCAAAATAAAATTTGCCCACCTCATTTGTTTGTCGGAAAGCATGGTTTGCATCATGAAATACTTGAGACTTTGGTGGTCCATCCATAGAATAAATGGATTCCCCAATAAATAGTGCTTCCATGTGTCTAGGGCATGTAGAACAGCTAAAATCTCTTTCTCATAAATGCCCAAGACTCTTTCATTGGTATTGAGTCTTTGACTCTCATATGCTATGGAATTCCCTTCTTGAAGCAAGACTACTCCAAGGAATTCACCACAAGCATCACATTGGACCTCAAATGGATTTGAGAGATCTGGAATAATGAGGACTGGTTGAGAGTTTAGCTTTTCTTTCAGCTTATCAAAAGCATTTTTCTGCTTGACAGTCCATACATACTTAACATTCTTCTTAGTTAAATCATGTAGTGGTCCTTCTATTTGAGAGAATTTGGCTATGGAGCGTCTACAGTATGCGCAAATACCAATAAATCTTCTTAGCTCATGTAGATTCCTTGGATCATGCCATGCTTTTATTACCTCTAGCTTTAATGGATTCATACGGATACCATCATGAGAGATAATATGACCTAAGGATTGAATCCCTTGGAGGAAAAATTTGCTTTAACACCATATTAGAGAGTTTGAGACTTTGGAGAAAATTTGGGATTCACCAATGTCTTAAAGATTTGGCCATATGGACAAATCTCAAACTATTTTTGAAGGACAAAGTCTTTCACAAGGTAGTCCTTGAGAAGCTCTTTCAACCCATGCTCTCAAAAAGTTGACTAAGATTTAGCCATGTGGTCAAATCTTAAGCTTTTTTTGAAAGTGGGAATTGGTAAATTCCCAAATTCACTAATATGGTGTTCTTTTCTTTTGGTTGAGAAAAAGCTTGTTCTCCCTCAATGCTTGAAAAATCACTTGGGCTTATGTTCCTCCAAAGACTTGGAGTAGATGAAAATATCATCAAAGAACACTCCAATTAATCTGCGGTAAGGTCTACAATTTTTTTCTATTTGACACTTAAATGTAGCTGGTGCATCATCCAAGACAAAAGGCATGACCAGATATTCATAAAGACCAGCATAGTGCAAAACGCAGTCTTTAGGATATCTTCATCCACTATTCTTATTTGATGATAGTCACTTTTAAGGTCAAATCTACTGAAGTAGGTAGAGTCTTGTAGCTTATCAAACAGATGTTCTATCTGAGGCATGTAGAATCTATTTTTGATAGTGATATGGTTTAGTGCTCGACAGTCCACACACATACGGTATGTACCATCTTTATTTTTCACTAAAAGGACTAAAGAACAAAAGGGAGAGGAGTTGGGCCTCACCATCCCTTTGTCTACCAATTCCTGTACTTGCCTCATGATCTCCTCTTGTTGAGCTTGTGAGACTCCATAAGGAGGCTTGTTAGGTGGTGAGCTTCCTTGAAGGATCTTAATGGGATGGTCATCATCCCCTTGTTTTGGAGGTAAGTCCATAGGGATACCATCGATGAACACATCTTGGAATCCTTTTAGAAAATTAGACATGTATAACTCTTCTTGATTCCTATCATTTACATTTGATAAAACACTAGGATCTTTTAGATACTCTTTGACAAAAATCATGTACGCAGAAATTGAGCTCTTCAATGATTTATCAAGAGCAGGAGGATTTACAGGTGGAATAGTGTGACCACACTCACTAGTATTTATATACATGTTCTTCCCCCTGTAGTTGAAGTAGATTCTCTTTTCAAGGAACTTCATATTGGAAGCCATGAAATCAAACCATGGCATCCCTAGGATAGCATCCTCATGTTGGAGAGGAGAGATTAATTTTTTTTTCTTTGTCAACATAGCTTTGGACATGAAGCCTCAACTTCCCAATCAAGGGAATACCGGAGGCTTGTTGTCCCTTGAAAGCTGTGTCAGGAGTTACCATATCTCCCATCTCAAAAGCTTGAATGCCCAACATGGTGGCCAACTCCGTTGATATGAAGTTGTGAGTAGAGCTAGGGTCAAAGAAGATGAAGGCATCATGCTCTCTTACCTTTCCCCAAGCATAGGAAAGTGATGATCCTTTGCAATAAACATCCTCTTGTGGAGCTTCGATGGTGGAAGCGCTAGGAGTCTTAGTGCGAGCATTGTTATTGGGGCAAGAATGATATCCATGTCCGTGCTCCCCACACTTGAACCACTTATGGTCCTTGCAAAAATCTTCAAGGTCTTCAGGAGAGAGTTTCTTTTTTGACTTTGTAAACTCCCTTCTGCTTGGACCGATTGTTGTTGTTATTGTTGGAAGTGCCTTGGGAAGAATTTTGAGCATTGTTTTTCCCCTTTGCATCATTTTTGTCTTTCTTTTTTATGG